>NW_026690799.1:0-177304 GCF_019097595.1 Hemibagrus wyckioides | reverse complement strand
CAACTGCTGCAGTGGATTTTGTTTCTGAACTATACTAATTGGCTTTACATGTAATCCTTCCACCATCCTAAACGAATCCACTTCTACAAATGATTACAATAAACTCATAAACATTAACATATCAAGGTTGAGTTGTGTGTAGACACAATTTTATGAAATCTAAGGCAGTGATTGTCCAAACAAATTGATACACAAAAACAACAAAGTCTAATAAAACATGTCTAAACACATGAGCGGATTTAGGTGGCAAACAGAATCTAAAGGCATAATACTGGTTACACAGTCCAAGGGTGTTATACATATAGACACATTTCTGAGATCAGCAAATTACACACAATGTGTTACTATAGGCAATAGAGCCAACAGAAAGACTAATGTTTTGGATTTCTCCTTTTTTTCTCTTCTTTAATAGACAGGCAATAGAATAGTAAAAGTTCAGGGTAAAATTTTGTTGTCTTATTTAAAAAGTAAGAAAGAAAGAAAGAAAGAAAGAACATAAAGAAAAAGAAATAGATAGGATTAGATAGATAGATAGATAGATAGGGGATAGATAGATAGATAGATAGATAGATAGATAGATAGATAGATAGATAGATAGACATTCATAATAAAAATTAAATAAATAATCTCTGTTATTTCACTACATTTTACAATACATTTCCTGCATTTGGCAGACACTCTCATCCAGAGCGATGTACAAGAGTGCTTTGAAGCTCTATCAATGAATACACATTTTATCACTGGTTCAATAGGTCACAGACTTAACATAAAACAATACATAAAACAAACAGGGAAAAAGATAAGAGCTAGTTTAAGTGTTTCAGGAAGGAGGTGAGGTCTTCATTCGTCGTTTGAAGACAGTCAGTGACTGACTGTTCGGCCATCTAGGGGAAGTAAATTCCACCACCTCGGTGCCAGCAAACAGAGAAGTGTCTAGATGTATACCTACAGGCATTTAAAAAGGCATTTCTCGTGATTGCGCTTTGGGTATTTAAAATGCATTGTGTTGTACTTCACAGAATTCCCACCAGGTGGCACATTATGGTACAATCCTCAAATGGCCAGATACATTATACAGTATAACGCAGTTCTTACATATATATATATATATATATTAATGCTTTAATACATATATGGTAATATTTACATTTTTAATGAACATGTATAAATCTCTACTCCGTGATTGTGTGAGTGTAAAGCTGCGAAGTATTTTCATGTGCTTTGTAAAATTACTTAATTGCGCTGGTGTTTTCCTGCCATTTGCGCATAACTTTTTTTGTTCAACTTTAAAGATGTGCCTGTGCAAAAGATAAAAATTAAAATGGACAACCTCTTGAGATTAAAGTCATTATAATGCAAAATTGAACGGGTAGTTATTCCCAGAAAAAAAAAGTCAAACTAAATAAAATTGTGACAAAGTAGTAATATTTCTCTGCGAATAAAGTTAACACTATGGAGAATAGCAAGAAAAAAATCACGAGATTCTGTAGCAAATACAAGATTAAATTCGTAATATTTTGGAGAATAATGTCATTATTTACATTAACGTGTTTAGAGTGATGAATAATATATTAGGCCTATTTGTGTATAGTGAAAATTAATGTATTAATAAAACGACTTAATGCATTAAGCTACATTGAGAATATGGATAAAAGTAGAAACTTTACCCGTTGCATGCACAATTACTCTCACTGGTTGGTGATTACTGTTTCGCGCGCAGTGAGCAGTGGAAAAAGAATAAGTTCATTGATCTACTCTAAATAAATATGATATTTTAAAAATGTCAAAGTGACCAGTCTAACATATTTTTTAATTTTTAAAATCCACGAGAAATGTTGATGGTGTGCCTGGATCAAAAGAGATCCTGAAGATGGAACTGCACACCTTTTATCAAGATAGTGGGAGACAGAAGCAAAGTGAGTTACACCGGTCAGTAACGGAGGATCGCAACCTACGTCATCGGTGACAGAAACCTCCACTGATCAGGATAAATGATAGCTGAGCACAGTCCTACTAAATTGCATATATGGTGAAACAGATAGCAGAAAGCATATGGTAGTAGCATGGAAGACGCAGGCCATTTTCTTTAGGTGGGCTTGAGCCCCCTAACATTTCTACTCAGCCCTCCTAAAATTTACCCTGCCATTCCCTCCATAAACTCTACACCACAGGAACGCATTCTAGGATTTTCATTATAAGGGGGCTGCTTAGCCCCCAAATGTGGGTATAATAGTAAAAAATAATAATTAATTAATTAAAATAAAGTGTTTGACTAACAGGGTAGGGGATGGTAAACTTATTGCAGCATTCCACTGTATATGGCATAGATGTGTCTAACATGTGAGTACTGAACAAGCCAAATACGTAGCCCTTTCTAATCACACACACACACACACACACACACACACATTGTCCTCTGGGATCCTCACTCTGTGACGCTAAGTGTCTGGCATGGGATTGAAGGAACGTGCTGAAAGCCGGGAGTGAGCCGAAGAGCCAAGTTTTCATATGGAAATTTTAAGAGGACTGAGGAGATCACCTCAATTTGTGTAGGAGTTTATGTATATTTTTAGGGGGCTGATTAGAAAATGGCTGATTAGAAATGGCCTAGCAAAGCCCATGCTCTACACAAATTGGTGATCTCTCTTACCTAGAGATGGTGTGGATCCGGTTTGTTGAAGCAAGTTAGGGGATTACTAGGGTGCAAAATAGAGCACACCATTTGATGAATAGAGCAAACATTTGATGGTCTAAGTAAATAAGTAAGTAAATAAGTAAATTTCTATACTTATCAAATCATAATTTTGCTAAACTATTTTAATTTTTTCTCCCCCCAACTGAATATTATTGGATATTTCTTTGGTGGATTCATAATTTATAATCCCAATCTCAAATCAACTGTAGTTCCAGGTTGTTACACAACCACAACAAACGTGCAATAGGAGTGTGTGTAAATATCTATGTAAGGCACTGTGTGTGTGTGTGTGTGTGTGTGTGAGGTCTCAAATTAATTCAGTTGTGCCCATATTTTGGATTGTGATCAGTGTCATTATAACAAAAAAAAACAATTACCTAATTATCTTCAAATAATTATCATAATTATTAGATGAAAATCTCTGCAGTGGCCTGTCAAATGATGGTAAAAAGGATGGCTGTCATCAGGATGTTGTAATAATCATAATTGTAAGAGAGAGACCTTGGACTATTAATGCAATATGTTGAATAATAATGCAGTTCTTTGATATGAAGTTCCATAAAGGAAAAGTTTATTTCCAGGACAAAATTTACAAATAATTTACTCACCTGTCATCCAAGATCTTCATGTCTTTCTTTCACAGTCATAAAGAATTTTTTTTTTTTTTTTTGAGGAAATCATTTCACTTCCAAAATGCAGTTTAAATGCAGCTTCAAAGAGCTCTAAACGATCCCAGCCGAGGAAGAAGGGTCTTATCTAGGGAAACGCCGCCATTTTATTTGAAAACCCCAAAAATCCATTGTAACTCCTCTAAAGTTGAAGTTAAAGTCAAGGTCAGGTAGTCATTATGACACTCTGCCTGAAGCTTTATGACATTATGACAGCATTATGACACTCTGCCTGAAGCTTACTTTACTCACCTGTAAGTTCCTTCCATACTTTTCCAGATGAAATCCATGTTTGTGTTAAACTAATTGTTATCCCTTCCATCTGTGTGTTGCTATCTGTGTTTGCTTTACAGTGATTATTGCAGCTCCTGGTTTGCTTGTTTCTGGAGGTAAGTTTCCTGAAGCTTCCTGAAAACTCTACTCCTTCATAAGTTTCTTTTCAGTTGAAATTTTTACCTCTTCCAAAGTACAGGAGAAATAGAAAAGTAGATAAATCAATGTTATTTTAATAGTAAGCTATTTGTGTTTGCTTTACAGCGAGTATTGCAGTAGTCAGCTTGCTTGTTCCTTCAGATAATAATTGAAAGCAGTCAAACTCCATTATTTTAAATAACCTATCATCTGATAATTGTTTCAGAGAAAACCTGAACAAATCAGTCAGGTTTCCATCTTATATCTGTGTGAATAAACTGTCGTTTCAGAGAGGGTGATTACCTGTGATGGAGATGTCCAGCGCCTCCTTTGTTTAAATGTCTTTCTTACTGTATAGCTGTATTATTACAGGACACTAGATAAAGCAAGGCTGAAAATCTGTTTTTCTTTGAATTGGAAAGACTTTTAGTTGTTCTATATTTCTCAGAACACTGGAGTAATAAAGGTGACGCTACTGTGTTCGGCCGTATGGATAGCACGATCTGTAGAACATCACATCCCCTCTTCACGATACTTACACTGGCTGTTCCAGTAATTTTTCCACTACTGCTGACAGGTACAACATTTTTCAGTTTATTATATACACAAAAGATCTGCCACATTTGAGAGCAATTTTAATGTGATTTAATATAAATTCTATAATACTTTAAAATAATAGATACCACTGTGCTGCTAAATGCTGGAATCTAATTGATCACAAAATGTTGTTCTACATCAGCTCTATATAATAGACAGAATAACAGAACAGTGCTTACAATGTTCTTTCTCTAGAGTAGCCACTTACACAGGGACGTGTATTGCTAACACTGAACATGACTGTTGATATGGTGAAATTTCCTATAAACAAATGATTATTTCATATTTCTAGGAAGTTTTATGTATCAGTGCTTTGTTTCCAACAAGGTAAAGACAGAGGACTATGAACATTTCAGTTTCACAGTAAGAGCTACTGTCACTGTTATGCAGCTTTTTGTTTGTTTCTTTGTTTTTTGACTTATAAATTTCAAGCGAGAGGAACAAAAAGAGTTTACACTGGTCAGGAAAGACAGTGTAAAGCTGCTATAACAAACAAGATATGGTATTTGTTATACCAGCTTGATGTTCCTCTATATTCTCTATGTATAAATGTCACTGGAGACGCAGCTCGGTGGGATGAGCGAAGGTAAACACAAAACGACACAGTCAGGTAGTGAAGTCACAGAGGTAGCAAACGATAATAACAGCCGTTATTATAGAGCTCTGGGTGATTGGGTGCAGGTGTCAGTGCTAGAACGCTGGTGATTGGGGTCATGGCTGAGTGGCTGTGGTTGGTGCATCCGTGACAATATGGATAGTAAGAAAAATTCACTCTCACAGAGTTTCTCACCCCTTTTGATTATGCACTACGATTGCATTTTTCTTTTGTGATAATTAAATATTGATGAACAATAAAAATATTTCTACAAATTACAGCAGTGCAGGCCAGTCAATATACATGGTTCTTGCTGAACCATGGCGAGGCCTGTTCTGAGTGGAACCTGTCCTGTAAAACCACTGTATGGTCTTGCCCACCATACACTCAGTTTCAGGGTCTTGGCAATCTTCTTATAGCCTAGGCCATCTTTATGTAGAGCAACAATTATTTTTTTCAGATCCTCAGAGTTTTCTTTGCCATGAGGTGCTGTGTTGAACTTCCAGTGACCAGTATGAGAGAGAGATAACACTAAATTTAACACACCTGCTCCCCATTCAACACTAACAAGTCACATGACACCGGGAGGGTAAATGGCTGATTGGGCCCAATTTGGACATTTCCACTTAGGGGTGTACTCACCTTTGTTGCCAATGGTTTAGACATTAATGGCTGTGTGTTGAGTTATTTTGAGGGGACAGCAAATTTACACTGTTATACAGGCTGCACACTCACTACTTTACATTGGAGCAGAATGTCATTTCTTCAGTGTCACGAATCTCAGTTTTCACAGTGTCACATGAAAAGATATAATAAAAATATTCACAAAAATGTGAGGGGTGTACTCACTTTTGTCAGATACTGTATCTCTAAATAACCCACTAAAGAAACAACCAATATATATAAAGATTTACAAATGAACCAAACTAAACCAAAAACAAAAAACACTCAAGAGAAAGGGGACGCTTAGTGACGCCAAAATAAAGAAAAATAAGAATACAACAAAACCAATTCTAACTTATTTTAAACCTCTTACCTAACTAAAGACGGAAACAAAAGAAACAAATCTTCATCGCCAAGTGCCGATACTTTCCTACTCTCAGCTCCTAAAAATGAAAGTATGGGGTTGTCACCTCTTTCCTAGGTGTCTAAACTTCAAGTTATCTACGTGTTGCACAATAGGAATCGCATAACATCTTCCCTATCCACCGCTCTCATCAGTGAAAAGTAACAAAATAAACCAAATGAAAACAGTTCAAAGAGAAAACAACGAGTAATAAGGGACAGCAACCAGACAGGGAGCAGCCAGCAAAGGAGAAGAAAGAAAGGGGGCCTCCATTTACTCCTTCCCAATGTCCTTTATCTGCCAGCGGAAACATTTCTGGCAGCGGACAGGTCAGCAGAGCTGCTGTTTAATGATAACTAACAACTTTGTGGAGCCAATCGGCAGTCAAGGGAGGCAGCCTAAGAAATCGACAGGAAAAGAAGAGAGCAAGCAGGACAGAGAAAGAAACAAAACACAGGCACTCCCACAAGGACATTTATGGACATAACAGTGCTGTTATTGCATTACTCCACACTAGACCTCGCTCATCCTGACCTCAGAGCAAGCGTGGAAAGATAAGCTGGATATGCACATGAAACATCATGACAAGCTGGAAAGTTTCTAGGATGCAGTGATCACAAGAAACTTCAGTCATGGTCCTAAGTGGATTCCAGATTTTATTACTAAAGTCACAGGACCAGTCCCTTGCAAATTCATACTAGGAGATGGCATGGTCATTCAAAGACACATGGACCAGATAATGGCAAGACCTGGAGACAAGGATGTAGAAGAATCCAGGATCAGGGAACAACCAGTGATGCCAATGGATCCAGCTGATACTATTCAATTGTCAGAGAGTTCTGGTACTAAAGGTAACAGTTGTTTTCCATGAAAAAATCACAAATCAGTCAGGGATGGTCATTTCATTTCCAAGCGTATATATCAAAAGAGCAGTGGTGGAGGTAATCGAATTACAACTACTCATGCTACTGTAATAAATTTTTGGGTATTTGTACTTTTAATAGTATATTTTTAAATCTGTAATTTTACTTGTACTTAAGTACTGTAACAACACACTCAGGAGGCAGTGAGAGAATCGAATGCCACTTTATTTATTCCAGGCAGGCAGAAGGCAAAAACGTGAAACAGGCAAAACAGGTAACTTAGGCAGGCAGGCAAAACGTAAGACAGGCAGGCAGGCAAAACTTAAGAGATCACTGACTTGAAACACACTTACGGCACATAAGCCTTACAGAGAGCGGGAAGTGCTGTTGGGGCCGGCGTGCTCATGACAGTACCCCGCCGATCCGGGCGGCACTGGTGGAACTCTGTGAGTAGCGCAGGATTGAGGATGTCTTCTCAGTCCACCCATGATCTTTCCTCTGGACCATACCCTCCCAGTTGACCAGATACTGCAGGCGGCTGTCTCGCCGCCTGGAGTTCAGAACCTCCCGGACCTGGTAGATGGTGTTGACCACATCGATCTCGGGTGGCAGTGAGATCATGGGCTCTGTGGAAGGAGGGAGAACAGGGTTAGTGTATGGTTTTAATAGCGAAACATGAAAGGATGGGGAGATGCGGTAGCTTCGGGAGATCGAGCTCATAGGTCCCTTCATTGATGGGTCGCCGGATGGTGAAGGGACCTATGTAACGAGGGCTGAGTTTTTTGCAGGGAAATTTTAGGCAGATGTCTCACGAGAGAGCCAGACTCGATCTCCCGGATGGTAGTGCAGTGTTCCCCTGCTACAAGGCCAGCGTGGGCTCTTCTTCTGGCTTAATCGCGTGGGCGCAGGTGGATGTATGCCGACTCCCAAACCCTCTCACTCTCTCTGAACCAGTGGTCGACAGATTTGGACAGCTCGCCGACCATGGAAACAGAGGCAGCTGGTAACCAAGCATGCACTGAAAAGGAGTGAGTCCAGTGGCTTCTGGAGGAGCGAGTTTTGTGCATACTCAGCCAAGGGAAGATATTTGCCCGCTTGTGCTGGTGATCACGGTAGTATGCTCGAAGATAGCGCCTACTTCTTGCACCTTGTGCTCTGCCTGGCCGTCATAGACTGGGGATGATAACCAGAGGACAGGCTCAGCGATACACCCAGTTGTTTAAAGAACCCACGCCACACTTGGGACACGATCTGGGCTCTGTCAGACACAATGTCTTCGGGATGCCAAAGTGTCTGAAGACGTGGTTAAAGAGAGCCTCAGCCATTTCCATGGCTGTGGGCAGGCCCTTGAGGCATATCAGCTTGCACGCCGCTGAAGAACCGATCGACCACAACGAGAATGGTGGTGAAGCCAGTCCGACATGGGCAGATCAGTAGCTAAATCGATCCCCAGGTGGGACCAATCGGAAGCGGCATGACCTTGCCTTCCGGCAGACAGCATGGTGTGGAAATCACAGCACAGACGGGACATCCTTTCACTAACTGGAGCACTTCCTTCGCCATGTTGGGCCACCAATACTTATTCCGGATGAGTGAGAGGGTTCGTTGACTGCCTGGATGTCTGGAGCCCGGAGAGGAGTGCACTGGAGTCCAGAAGGATGAGGCGAGTGAAGTCGGGACATAGATTTTCCTTCTGACCTCCCCGGTGGAGCAGACTCTTCCGTAGTGGCGGCACGGATGTCCTTGTCAATAGCCCAGAGGAGAGGACAGACGAAGAGATTTGGAGGGAGTATGGGCTCGCATTCTTCCGGTAGGGAATCTGGTGAGCGCATCTGGGACAGTGCATCCGCTTTGATGTTTTTGTGCCCGGATGGTAGGTGATAGTGAAGCAGAAGCGAGTGAAGAAGAGTGCCCAGCGAGCTTGTCTAGGATTCAGGTGTTTTGCTTCCCTGAGGTATTGGAGGTTTTTGTGGTCTGTTATTACCTCAAAGGGATGGACAGCTCCCTCCAACCAATGCAGCCACTCTACAAAGCCAGCTTAATGGCTAGTAATTCCCGGTTGCCGATGTCATAGTTTTGCTCTGCCGGGTTAGCTTTTTAGAAAAGAACGTGCCGGGGCTCACCTCCCGTTGGGACAGCACCGCTTCCTACTCCTACAGCTGAAGCCCACCTCCACCATGAAAGTTCAGCTGGGATCGAGATGCAGCAGGGTAGGTGCGGAGCAGAAGGTGGCTTTCAGCTTATGGAAGGCTTCGACCGCGGAAGTCGCCCAGCTTAGCACCTTGGGTTGGCGCGCAACAGCGAGGTGAGAGGCGAGTGTGTTTACTGTAGCCAGCAATGAAGCGGCGTTAAAAGTTTGTGAACCCCAGGAAGCATTGGAAGATCTTTGATGGTTTGAGGTGGCGCCAGTTCTTTCACTGCTTCCACTTTGGACTGGTCCATTTTGATGCCCTCCGAGGAGATGACATAGCCGAGGAACTGAACGACTGGTTGGTGGAACTCACACTTCTTGAGTTTCAGGTAGAGGTGGTGACGGCAGAGACGCCGAGTACCTGCCGGACGTGGCGGATGTGCTCCAACCGGTTCGAGGAGTAGATCAAGATGTCATAGATATATACGATGATGAACCAGTGGAGCATGTCACGGAAGATTTCATTCATGTAATTTTGAAACACCGATGGGGGCATTGGAGAGTCCGTATGATATGGTAGTGTCCTCGATGGTGTGATGAACGCCGCTCTTCCACTCATCACCTCACCGACGCGGATAAGATTGTAGGCACTCTGTAAGTCGAAGCTTGGTGATGATGTGAGCTCCACGTAGTTCTTCTTCTAGCTGGGACCAGTGGCAGGGGGTAGGTGAACTTCAACGCTATGCCGCTTAGACTCCGATAGTCGATGCACGTCAAGCCCACCATCCTTCTCAAGAAGAAGCTGGAAGCTGCCGGGAGGTGGATGGGCGTATAAATCCCTGGCGGAGCACCTCCTGAATGTATTCCTCCATCGCCTTTTGTTCCGGGACGGACAGAGGGTAAATGCGACCCTTGGGCAGTTTAGCGTCGGGCAGGAGATCCACCGCACAGTCCCATGATCAGTGTGGGGGCAGTTTTGTTGCTGCAGCTTTGCTGATCACGCCCTGGTAATCCCTATACTCTCCTGGGAGTTCCACTTTGGTGCACTGCTGGTGCAGGTTTTCGATGCTTGTAGATCCCAGGAGGGCTGTTTTGGGAGCCGGGAGTGCTTTCATGCAATCACAAAGGCAGTAATTGCTCCATTGATTGATACTTCCCGTGCTCCAACAGATGTTGGGCTGGTGCAGCACCAGCCAGGGGCGACCCAGGACGACATCCACTCTGGACTCCTCCAGCACTAGGAGTGAGAGTGTCTCCTCATCCAGGCAGCCAATGCAGAGAGTCAGTTCGGGTTAACCACTGCACCAGTCCGTGACCTGGCGGCTTTCCTTGGATCGGCTTGCTTATAAAATAATAGCAGTGTGCTATTGTTATGATAATCATCATGCAAATTACAAGAACATTTGTTATCATTGTAATACAGACTGTATTAATTAATTCCTAATTAATATTGCTAAATTGTTTTTGTTCTAATTTTATTGCTGACTGTGTACTTGTTTTATTGTCTTATATATATTAGTAAGGCATAATGTTTTTGTCTTATTGTAAGTGTTATGTAATGAATGGAAAGCAAAGTATATATAGGCTGATTAACCCATAATTTCATTTGTCTAATTCCTCTGTGATTTTTTCCAGAGGAAACATCCATCTAAGTTTGATCAGTACCATGACATCATAACAGCAGTCGCCACCGGAAGCCCACAGCCACACCAAACAAACTCTCAGCAAGTAAGCAAGCCAAGTTACCAGATATGATGTTAGCTGCTACGTGTTTTTAGTATCTTAGTAAAAACACATTATGGTAAGAAGACTTACAACTTTATTTGTGTGATGCTGTTTCATTTATTTATTTATTTATTTATTTATTTTGAATATGTTTAGTGGTGTTGTTCTGTGATTCATATATAAACCACACCCGACAGATTGGCTCAAATGGTTCGTTATTTTCGATTCTTAGCAAGTTAATACTGTTTTACTGTATCATTCAACAAATATCACCAGCTAAAAATTAAGTAGTACTCCTCGAGTAGTTTTTATGAGTAGTAATTTGTATTTTTACTTAAGTACTTTTTTTTTTTTTAAAAACAGTACTTTTACTTGTAATTGAGTATCATTTCAGCAATGTAACAGTACAAATTGTTGAATGAGTACAAATTTTCAGTACTCTTTCCACCACTACAAAAAGAGCCAAAAAGACAGGGACACCAGCATGAGTGTTGAATGTTTATAGTTTTAAAATGAATAAGTAAAAGAGTAAGGAGGAAGGAATGTAGTAGATGGGAGTGTCATAGCCTAAATGTCTTGTAGATGGCAGTGTTGTAGAAGAAGTAGAAGTTTTAGAAGCTGTGATTGCAAAGTGTGTGTCAGTGAAGTAAGAAAATGGTGCGTGTGTGTGTGTGTGTAGTTATTTCCATGTGATGGGGTTGCATATGTTCAGTAAGCTAAGCTAACACTCTTTGTCTTTACATCCTTTAAAACAAGTATATTACTAGTGGCGGGTCGTGCATTTCACACCCAGGCCTTCACTGTTGTCCTTCCTGAATGAATCCACCTCTATAGCATCATTATGATGCCACGGTAATACTAGATACTAATCAACCGTTAAATAACAAACTAAGAAATTAGACTACAGTATTTCACACCTCACAAGGAATAGTCAATTTTATTACCTTTACTTTTCTCAAAAAAGACATTCTTGATGCCGATGCAGCAAACTGCAACCTCCGGAGGACGCAACAGCCTAAATGAGACGCAGCGAATATAGAAACACTGTATAACAGTGCGTTGTGTCACAGGCTCTTGTAGAAAACATGAATAAAATTACATGACATATAGCAAAAAACAAATGAACACAATTCAGTCTCACAAGTTTCCTTTCACTGCAGAAAAAAACCACAGCCCACCCCGGGATCTAGAATGAAGGCAAACTGAAAACCCAGGAAAAAAGAAAACCCAAAAGCATAAATGGTTCTTCAAAAAGCTTACTAACTATTTTGAAGAATCAAAAGGATTTTCTTGAAAAGTCTTTTTCTTGAAAGTCTACAAATGCATTTTTCTTGAAAATGCATTTGTAAGGATGTCCATGACTAAATCGATTTCTTCTCCTTTGTCAGCTATTGTGAGTTAAAATATATATATATATATATATATTTTATTTAGTTTGTGTGGTTCACTGCCTCTGACTACTCGAATTATCCAATTAAAACACGTAATCATATGCCTGCTACATGGCAGCTATGAAAACCCTCCAGCTACACACTCATATCCTTGTGCATACAAGTTTTAACATAATAGACTGATTAAGACGAAGTAAGAACAGGATCCTGGGAAAGGAATAAACTGTAGGGATTAGTAGTTTTAGGTGTCCTTTGCACTGATGACTGTTCCAATGGCAGGAACGATTCATGCAAGCGCCTGTTGTCCACGCTGTAGTTTAGTTAGATTTTTCACAAACATTTCACTCTTTCTACTGAAAAGAAAGCAGAATCGACATCCAGCAACATCCAGTGTTTGATTTAATATTACATAATGATCAATCATTCAGTATTAAGACAATCATTAAGCTAAAATGTGACAAAGTACATCTGTGACCAAAACTGGGGAAAATCATAAAAGTCTGTAAAAATCCTGGAAATATAATCAGTATAATACCTGCACATCCAGGGACTGCAGTATGGTTTGTGCTCTGCGATGTTCCTGTCCTGCTGGTTGTTCCTCCCAAACTCCAGAGCTACATCTGTAGCCACAATTTCACTGGATGTAGCTGGATGTTCTTTACAGCCTGGTCTGGATTTGGACAGGGTTCTTTTGGGCTACTTGCTATCTTTTATCCAATCTTCCTTTCTTTCTTTATTATTTTCTGTCTGTCTGTCTGTCTTTTTCTTTCCCCAACATTTGGACCCAGAACACCAAATGTTAAGTTTATGAATGAATAAACTTCAAGAAAGACACAAAAATAGAAGCTGGTGAGAAAATTACATTATTAAACTATAAGCATATAAAAACAGACATGCTGTTTTTAAAATACATAACTTAGGAATGTGGAATAACTAATGAAAGAAACAATGCTTCTAGGAGGTAAGGTGTCACATCTCTTGGTATGGATTATTTTAAAGTTTTCTCCAGTTGTAAATACAACCCTACATGCTGTTCCATCCTGGAGGAAAGAAACATTATTAGTTTTTAATGCATGAATCACACCACCACCTGGCACGGATTCTTTAATGGCACACCCATGTCAATGGGTTCATATCTGTGACATAATAATAGTACTAACAATACAACAAAATTATGATATAATATTAAAAAAAAAAAAAATAATAATAATAATAATAATAATAATTATTATTATTATTATTATTATTACTACTATTATTATTATAGTATTGTATACTCAACTTTTACTACAGTATAATTTGAAAATATCAATTTTATTTAATTTCATACTGTCCAAAGAGGAGGTATATGGATGTAATAAATAAAAGATAGTGGGTGCAAGTGTTGAGAATACAGAAGATAGGGATAGGTGGAGAGAAATTATTTGCTGTGGCCACTCCTGAAGGGAAAAGCTGAAAGAAGAAGAAGAAGATTTTTCATATGTAGGGGATGTGGAAATTAAATTATCACATGATTTGCATGTGAAATTTACACATATTTATTATTGACTTTACATATTAATGTCACAGGGACCCAGGAACAGAGACAGGAGAGCTGATGGTGAGTGTGGAATAAAATTCTACTGTACTCACTACAAAAATCTGACTCCAGCTCCACACCGACCCGACAGCTCAGTCTGAGTGAGACTCACAGTTAATTAGGCCTCCAAACTAAATAAGCCAATCAAGCAGACTAGATGAATGCAGATTTTATTTGTAATCAGTGCTGACACAAGGATTGAGATGCTCATGCATGAACGTCCCAACAACCTCTACCCGGGAACTCCAACTACAGCCTTTATATACATTTCCTTATCTCTCCAATGTAACACGCCACTGGTTCTTTGCCAAGACAATCCCACCCATTTTCTTTTTGGACCTTTTAGGTTCTTTTTACACCATTATCTTTGAATTTACAACTTTTTGAATACCATTATAATTAAACTTTCCTAAATCATTATATTAAAAATTGGGCGTTTCCGCCCCACCAGTGGGATTGTCTTCGGCCTCACTCTCTCCAACACCTCATTCTTCCTCAGGAGACAGCATGGGTAAGTTCTCAGTTCTTCAGGGGCCAACACCCTTTCTTTTTATTTTTCTACTTTACACTCTACACTTCACGGCTTTTCTGATTTATCCGCTGTCTTCTATGCATGTACTCTAGACATTTCACCTGGTACCACCATCGCCGCCCAGCACGCGCTGCATTTACTTCATAATGAGATCACTGCCGCCAAGGTACCAGTGGAGCGAAGATTGGCCATGATAATCTAGGGTACGCCTCCGCCATTGATTGGTCCAAGTTTGGAAAGCCTGGTACCGCAGAGAAGGCCTGCCAGACTGACATCATCGATACAGCTGCCTGTTCTCCAAAGCCCTTGCAGCCTGTATACAAGGCCCGCGACAGAGCTACATGCCGTGGTTAAACCCTATATTGTTCTTAAGCTCAAACGATCTAACGAATAAACCTTCCTGAGATCTCACTCTTGCTGTCCCCTGATTATTTCACACAACATCAAACACACACCTCATACATATATCCTCAATATCTCCCACATGAGTCAAGTGACTGAGTCTTTATTGTGCAGCCAAACAGTGCAAAACAGGTGAAGAACTGAAAACGTAACTTAAAGAGAGGCTTATCTGAGTGGCGTGCAGGGAATCTGAGATACGGCCACACAGGACAAGACGAGGTAGGAGCTGTAGCTTAAAGTCCACAGGAACTGGAAGGTAGCATGAACAAGACGAGTGTGACATCAATACTAGTCAAGCCGTGGTGAATGAATGCGTGGTAAATAGTGTGTGTAATAATGAGTGTCACGTGAGGTGTCAATATTCTGGTGATTGAGGGCGTGGTTGTGGGCGGGGTGGTGCTGGTGGAACTTCGAGAGAAGTGAAGGGTCGAGAATGTCAGCCCAGGCCACCCACGATCTCCGGTCCGCACTTCTCCCAGTCGCACCAGATACTGAAGGCGCCCGCCTCGCCATCTGGAGTTTATGACCTCCTGGACCTGGAAGGTGGTGTCAACGGGTCGACCTCGGGTGGAGGGAGCACCTCGGGTTCTGTGGCTGCAGGAAGAACAGAATCAGTAAAGGGTTTTAACAGAGAAACATGGAAGGTGGAAGAGATACGGTAGTGCCGAGGGAGCTGGAGCTCATAGGACACTTCATTGACTTGTTTCTTGATGGTGAAGGGTCCTATGTAGCGGGACTCAGCTTCCTGCAGGGCAGTCGTTAGCGATATTCCACTAGAGAGCCAGACCCTATCGCCTCGGTTGATACCGCTGAGCGCCTTTGCCGATGGGTGTCGGCCTGACTCTTGTGGCGATGGACCGCCTCTTGCAGGTGGATCGGGCTGATTCCCATACCCTCTCATTCTCTCGGAACCAGAAATCCACGGTGGGCACTTCAGCTGGTTCCCCGCCCAAGGGAACAGTGGTGGCTGGTACTGAGTACACACTGAAAAGGAGTCAGCTCGGTCGATTCTTGACGGAGGGAATTTTGGGCGATTTGACCCAGGGAGGTATTGGCTCCAGGTATGTTGGCGGTCATGCCAGTAGGCCCTTAGATAGCATCCGATCTCTTGAATCTTCCACTCTGTCTGGCCGCTGGTCTGAGGGTGGTAACAACTTGAAGAAGCCTTGCCACACTCTGGAGACGAATTGAGGCCTCCTATCCGACACAATGTCTTCGGAAGGCCGTGAGTGTCGGAAGACATTGTGGAAGAGGGCCTCTGCTGTCTCCAAGGCCGATGGGAGTCCTTTCAGTGGGACGAGTTTGCACGCTTTGGAGAAGCGATCGATGGTGATGAGGTGATGAGTGGTGTACATGTTAGAACTGGGCAGATCAGTGGCAAAGTCAACCCCTAGGTGTGACCAGGGATGACGTGGAATAGGAAGTGGTTTTAGCTTACCTTCGGGAAGACAACTCGGGTAGAAACCATGGCACAGACAGAGCATCCTTTGACATAGTGGGCCACATCTTGGGCCATGTTGGGCCACTCAATACCGCCTCCTGGAGGAGTGAGAGGGTTCGCTGCCTGCCCGGATGACCCGATCCCAGAGATGTGTGCAATGAGTCCAGAAGGGTGAGGCGAGAGGAATGGGTACGCACGCCTTACCTTCTGGACCTCCCAGCGGGCAAGTTCGCCTCTGGTGGCAGCACGAATATTCTTGTCCAGAGACCATGTGATGGGGCATACAAACAAGGCTCTGACTCTTCAGGTGTAGGGTCTGGAGAATGGAGGCAAGAGAGAGCGCCGGGCTTTGGTATTTTTTGTTCCTGGACAATAGCTGACGGAAAACGGAAGCGGGTGAAGAAGAGAGCCCACCAAGCTTGTTGTGGGTTTAGCCGCTTAGCCTCTCGGAGATATTGCAGATTCTTGTGGTCGGTTATAACCTCGAATGAGTGGTTAGCTCCTCCAGCCAGTGCCGCCACTCTTCCAGGGCCAGTTTAATGGCCAACAGTTCCCTGTTTCGATGTCATAATTCTGCTCTGCCAGGGATAGCTTTTTAGAAAAGTAGGCACATGGGTGGAGTACAGGAGGCTCACCTCTCCTCTGGGATAGCACGGCTCCCACGCCAAGGGAAGAGGCGCCCACTTCCACTACGTAAGGGTCGGGTACGCCCGGTGAACGAGAGTGGGGGCCGTGCAGAAGGCGGCTTTCAGTTTCTGGAAGGCGACATTAGCTTTGGGTGTCCAGGTGAGTTTTTGGGCTTTTTGGCATAGCAGGGACGTGAGAGGGGCCATGAGTCCACTGTATCCTGCGAAGAAACGGCGGTAGAAGTTCGCAAACCCCAGGAAACGCTGGAGGTCCCTAATGGAGGATGGTTGTGGCCAGCGTTGGACGGCCTCCACCTTGGTGTGGTCCATCCGGGTGCGCTTAGGTGAGATGAGGTAACCTAGGGATTGGATGGTAGACTGGTGGAACTCAAATTTCTCCTGTTTCAGGTACAGGTGGTGGTGACGGAGCTGGGTCAGTACCTGTCTGACATGCTCCACATGCTCAGTGAGATTCGAGGAGTAGATAAGTATATCATTGATGTAAACAATGACAAACTTGTGGAGCATGTCCCGGAAGATCCCATTAACGAAGTTCTGGAAGATGGATGGGGTGTTAATGAGACCGCACGGCATGACCCGGTACTCATAGTGCCCTGATGGTGTAACTAAGGCGGTCTTCACTCATCTCCAATTCATCGAATATGGATTAAATTGTAAGCGCTCGGAGATCCAGTTTACAGAAGATGTGAGCTCCCTGCAACTCTTCCAAGGCCGAGGGCACCAGAGGTAGGCGCTATGCGAACTTCACGGTTTGAGAATTGAGGACTCTATAATTGATACACAGCCAAAGTCCTCCATCGCTTTTAGCTATGAAGAAGAAGGTGGACGCCACCAGAGAGGTGGATGGCTGAATGAACTCCTGTTTTAGAGCCTCACTAATGTACTCCTCCATGGCTTGGTGCTCTGGGATCGAAAGAGGGTAAACTTTACCCTTGGGCAGTTTGCTCCCTGGCAGATGGTTTATGGCACAATCCCATGGCCGGTGAGGTGACAGTTTGGTGGCAGCCGTATTACAGAAGACGTCGCGCGAACGTTTGGTACTGCTTTGGGAGGTCGACCTGGATGGATGAGCCGGGACTATCAATTGTGGTAGAGCCTAGGATGGTGGTTTCCGGAGATGGCACCGGTAGGGCTCGCAGGCAGTGCTGTATACAGTACTCACTCCACCGTACAATACTTCCAGAGAGCCACTGTATGTCTGGTTGGTGTTACACCAGCCAGGGCCATCCTATGACCACATTGACTGCAGCATCCTCCAGCACCAGTAGGGACAACTTCTCCTCATATCCCAGTCGTAGGGTTAACTCCGGAGTCCTCCATCGCACCAGTCCGTTACTTAGCGGTTTCCCCTGAATGGTGGTTATGAGGTAACGGGTAGGGTTTCTTTGGCGAGGTATGGTGCAGGTGGACAGTAGACAAGAGGAGATGAAATTACCAGGTGATCCGGAATCAAAAAGCACTTTTACTGTGAAGGCCCGGGAGGTGTGGATTAACACAGCATCATGGTAGTGGTGAGATGTCATAACTGAGTTAATAAGGGCTGTGCTCACCGCGAGGAGGGCGGACTGGGCAGGTCTGGAGGAGATGGCCGCAGTACAGACACAACCGCTGACTCAATGTGACGCTGGCGCTCGGTCATGAGAGAGGTGGTAGCGGTCAGTCTTCATGGGTTCTGGTGCTGGGGAATCTTCAGAGGATGGAGTAGCCAGAGAACTTCCCTCCTCGACGGAGACAGCAGCGAGATGTTGGGACACGCCGCTGGGCCTTTAACAGGTAATTTTCCAGGTCGACAGAGTCATCATAGATGGCCATTTGCCTTCGGAGCATAGGATGTAAGCCGCGCCGATAAGCTGATAAGCCGAGAGAAGCACCGCCACATTCCAGCCACTAGAGGCTGCCAGCATGCGGAAACGGGAGATTGTACTCGTGAATGGGCTGCTCGCCTTGCCGTAGGTTCCACAGCTCATCATGGACGGAGAGAGCGGAAGCACTCGTGCTGAACACCGCCTTGAAGTGCGCCACGAACGTGTCAAGGGTGTCCAGTGTGGGACTTTTAGATGTCCAGAGTGACTCGGCCCAGCGGCGCGCGGTTACCGGATAATAGCGAAAGCATGAACGCTATCTTTGTGCTGTCTCCAGAGAATTGCTGGGGCTGCATGTCGAAGTAGAGCTGGCACTGCATTAGAAACCCCTGGCACTCTGAGACCTCACCTGAATACTGTGTCGGCATGGCCATGGGACAGGGGATGGCTGGACGGTTCTGTATAGCCTTACGGAGGGAGGCAACCAGGTCGGAGATCGGATCCAAAGCGGGCGGCGTTCCAGCTTCCATCTCGGAGACCGTCGTTCTTCAGGGGCTAGTATTCTGTCACAGGGACCCAGGAACAGAGACAGGAGAGCTGATGGTGCTGGAGTCTTTATTGTGCAGCCAAAACAGTGCGAAACAGGTGAAAGAACTGAAAACGTAAATCTTAAAGAGAGGCTTATCTGAGTGGCGTGCAGGGAATCCGAGATACGTCCACACAGGGCGAGACGAGGTAGGAGCTGTAACTTAAAGTCCACAGGGAACGGGAAGGTAGCATGAACGAGACAAGTGTAACTTCAATACTAGTCATTGCGACTCTGAGGTAGGAGCCTCCATGACAATTAAGTTTCACATGTTCATTCTAGGAGACACAGTCCTGACTAAAGGTCAGTAGTTTACAACAATACATTATTACATTATTTATAACATTAACCAGTGTATTTTGACATGGTCAAAGATTTAGTAAAGATTTAGTAAAATGCTAGTTCAACAGATTTATTTACACTGCCAATGGTACTAAGAAGAATTTGTTATTTTTATGAGATGTTCAGTTCCTTCTGTTAATAGTTGCTTATGAAAAAGCTTTTGATGAGTAAATCAGAGAAAATAATAATAATGTTGGATTGGAGTAAAAGATTGTAATCTCTCTACTGTTGAGATCATGTTTTCTACATAGGAGGTTATCTAGATGTCTGACTTCAAATTGGAAATTCATAGTATTAATTTACTGGTTTCAGTTTTGTTATTGAAAATCTCAAAAAGTGGTGGCTGCTAAATACTGTGCTTCTCTGGTTGCCTCCCTCAATGCATATTAATATACTGCATTTACATTTTCTTAGTTTCACGGTGGTTTGTTTTAAATTGTTAGGAGGCATTTTATTAATATAAATATGTATATTTTATCATTTTTTTAATAAAATGATGTATATGTATGTGGCAAATTCAGGTAATATAAAAAGTCTAAAAAGAGAGTGTAATTTAATGACTGGGTCCTGTTTTATTCTGATTGCCTGCCACTGAGTCACAATAGACACAAATTCTACTCTCATGGGGTTTTGTGTATAATCAAATCTACTAAAACAACGTGATTCAAGAGAAACCATGACAACTGGAAGAACAGGGTAATACTCAAGCTCTTATTCAATTACCAGGGTCAAGACTAATGTTCCTAGACCAGTATCAGGCAGTGCTGCTCAGATTCATAGAGCACTCCATTGCCATTAGCAGTGATATCTGAGAGATCATCAGCATCAGATAAGATTTGTCCCAAAAGACAAACCATTTCTGCGATTTCTCTGTAGAGACCTGAAGTTACACGAACTTGCCAGTGTTTATGAATGACAGATTCTCACATTTACCACCACGCACATCCACTGCTCTGCAGTCTTTGCCCTACATTGGATATTTGTGGATCAGGGAATCTCGAGAAGATGTCATTCATTATCTGGGTTTTGTTATGACTGAGAGTTTTCTGTCGTGGTGTAGCATTTCAGCTGTTTTTTATGTGTTTGCATCAATAATAGAACATGTTTTTTGGATTTCTCTGACTGTTAATGACACTATGAAGTTTTCATCGCAATAGTAGTTATGAAGTTTGCAGATGTTGTCCATTAGATCACAGTCATTGAATACAAAAAAATATCCATTTGTGTGCTCCTATCAGAAAACAATGACTTAACGAAATAAAGAAAGAAAGAGAGAAAGAAAGAAAGAAAGAAAGAAAGAAAGAAAGAAAGAAAGAAAGAAAGAAAGAAAGAAAGAAAGAAAGAAAGAAATTTTAAATGTGTAAAGGTTTCTCATCCTATGCATTTCTAATCCTCTTCTAGTCAGTGAAGTGTTTTGCCACAAACAAGGACACAATAAATCACATATGTTAATACAATATCCAATCTTATTATTCAGTTACAAATATAGGAATGCAGGTAGACAAGAAAGGTAGGTACATTTAAAGCTCATCAGTCCTTCCCATACACCCAAAGTTCTGTCTGGCTCAGAACAGAAAAGTGTACCATGCTGACTTGCCTAGATGTGGAGTCGGCTACATGTTCAGTACATGTGCTAAACGTATACCTTGTAATGGAAAATTTTAAAGAAAGAGGTTCTGACCGTCTGTGTACATGACCAGAACTTGTTTCTGAATAGAGATTGTTTGTGCAAGCTGATAGAAGGTCAGAATGCACTGGAGATGAGGTGGCGAGACTCAATGTAGCCAATGAGTGACAAGGTTTTTCTTGCTTTGTGTTTGAATCATATTTATAAAAACTGATTGATCGAAGAATGATCAGGGCCATCCACTTTGAGATTTTTCGGAGAGCGCTGGGTCCTGCTGCACAGCAGTACAATAAATTATAAACCTATTCTTGCCTGTGTATTTCCTCCAAACATCCACAACAACCTTTTAGGCACTTTTGCAGGAGTGCAATTAAACAAAATCACAGTGATTTAACAGATTTTTTTTTTTATTAAAAGGCATTTGTCTTGTAGAATGGTATATTCATGTTATTGTCACATCTTTAATGTGTGGGAAACTCTGTTCCTAATAACATTTGATTGCAATTGTATTTTGTGTTTTTTCATACATCAGTAATTTTAGCCCTGATTTTCAGTAGCCGACTAGTTTTGCAAAATCGCAGACAAATGCCCGAAATCGGAGGCAAATCGGAGCTCGAGTATGCGAGGGACAATCACACAGTGTGAATTACCTGTAACTAAGCATACTGAACCAGAACACCAGAGGGAGCCATCGCCCGAGTACTGAACTGACTTCCAGTGTACTCGGGTATTTAAACAGCACACTGCCCTTTGTTCACTGCGAAGTATCGTGATCTCTGCATTGCATACTGAGCGTTACTCCATTGATTGCCTTGATTATTCCATGTATGATCCTTGCCTGTTCCCAGTTTACCTAGAGTTTTGGTTTGTGTTTCGGTTTTGGTTCTATAGTGTTTGTTTACCGGTTTTGACTCTTTTTGCCTGCCACTTTGACTATCGATTCTTGCCTGCCGTTTTGGATAATAAAGATCTGCATATGGATTCAGCTACACCTGTTTCGAGTGCGTCCTTACATTACCATAGACACGATCTGAGAGAACCGCCGATGAGTCGTCGATGCCTGCGAATATTTGGCATGCTAAACATCTGGACCTGTTGCCGACTCAAAGTCGTGCAGTGTGAAAAGAGTTCTGACTGAAAAATACCTCGGTGATGACCTACAGCCAATTATAGAGTGAGATACAGGGCAGCGGTCAGTTCTGGGAGGAGTTATTGACCACAATATCAGAGAGCATGGCTGCAGTTGGAGCACATTATTATAGTTAAACAGAGTTTATCAGACAAAAATGTCTTAAATATTGTTCTATCAGAATAAATATGCTTTACAATTACATCAAACAGAAATAAAGCAGAAATATTTGCTTGACCAACCTGCATCAGCAGCTGCCCATTGCAAAATTATTCATTTGTTCAATTATGCAGAACTCTGTTTCCCACATCTGGCTCACAAACTTTTTGCGGGGTCACATTTACAGTCTGAATCGCAGTTTGTGGACCAGACAGTGATGTCTGTGATTCTTCCTATTGTGAAGTCATGCAGTGTGAAAGCTCCTGTCGCTGATCCATCGTGCAGTGTGAACACAGCAGCGACTAAATGCTACCACAGATAGTCATGCAGTGTGAAAGCAACAGTGTTCCGACCACTTTGAAAATCATGCACTGTGAACTCGGCATAAATCTAGCTAAAATTAGCTCCCTCTATGAGGATTAAAAATGTTAACAAAATACCAGTTCTTGTTTTCTGCTAACTGTTCCCATATTACTGTTTATAATGGTAGAGATGCACAAATTGCTTGCACAAATTTTACACTTCAGTGAAATGACTGAAATGTTTTTTAAACAGAATCCAATCATGTGGAATGCTACACATACCATCTCTGTGAGCTATAATAGTGATTGCATAGCAACTTATATGTTTGTGCCAAATAAGTTGCCCTGAAAAGGGCACTAATCCACAGTTTTATATCTATATGCTGTAATTAAAATTCAGGGCATTCATCTAAGAATGTGATGCATGACAATGGGAGTGTCCTTTTAAAAGAAACATATAATTAGATGTTCTTTTTATTTATAATAATTTAAATCAAACTATCACAAACAAGAGGGTTTCAAATGTAATTATGTCACTTATGTCACTTGACAGGGTTTGAATCACGGAAACAGATGTAAATGCAGGTGGAGCAGGTTAAAACACAAGGCTAAATCGAAATCCAATTAATAGGCAGGCACTGGGCAGTCAGCAAATGGACATTAACAAGCAAGGGCAAGAGCACAAAAAACAGACAATAGGACCTGGGTTCAAAAACACAAGACGGCACTTGAAATTGGAAACAAGACATGGTATAGAATGATCACAAAGATACAACACTTACACTTTGTGCCAAATACATGACCCAGGAGGATTTACCAAATTTAATTAATCAAAGGGGAAAACAGAACACATGAGCCTAATGAGGATACAATCCGGGAATAACCAATAAACAGACAGGGTCGAGACAGGACATGAATCAAACACATGCCAATGTAAATGACACCGTACGATTTAAACAAAATAAACAGAAGATGCAGCAAATAACTCCTGCTGCCAGTTGCCATGCACTGAGCCTTCAGCACTGAAGCAAGAGGCAAATAATCGTGATAGCACACATATATCTCAAATGCCTTTAGTTGTGCTATTTAGATGTCCATGTTTAAACACAGTTAAAACAAAAGAAGTAGATCAAAAATATACTATAACATAGAATATAGGAAAAGTAGAGTATTTCCTCTGTGGGTACTTTTTTGCATACATCTACGCATTTTTTATGTATTTTCTGTCATGGCATATACACATTTTTATATATGATTACATCTGTATGATCCACATGCCATATTTGTAGAATTTACATGGAGTTTATACTTCCCCCATGTGAGAATGTGACAGGAATCTATATAAGAAAGGTGGCATCATGCATAGGGTGGAATGTTTGTGCTTCACTTATGTGCCAGTGATGTTTCAAGTATGGAGTGAAATGTTATGTGTCATACAGCAGAGTCTCCTATAATCAGGCCACAAACAATAAGAGTGCCTCAATAAAGACAGAAAAACTGTTGGACAACTGAATTAGAAAGGATTTGTGCTTCCATGGACGAGCCTTAAAACTGGCCTTGGTCTGGCTCCTATACCCTTACATGAGTTGAAATTTCAGGTCATAATATAGAGAAAAGCACTGTCACGCGTTAGCACAGAATGTAGTTGATTTTTCTTTAATTAATTCCCTCTCATAGTTTTGGATACTTTTAGAAAAAAGGTTTGTTGATGTTTTCTCAGAAGGCTCTTTGTTTAGTTAAGGTTTCTAGATTGGTACTATTTTTCCATCTGATATGAGAAGATTCATTTTCTTCTATTATGTTCTCATGTAAATCGTCACCATAGTAACACGATTTAAGGTATCAGAAATTCCTTTACAGCTTCAAATCAGCCATGTCTTGACATTATTCTGACTGATTTTGAACAAAATCAGGTGAAAGTAAGGGACAAAATAATCAAGATTTCAAAAAGTGACACAATTCCTGCTGCCAGTTGTGGGTGCTATGGCCGAGACTCACAATTGTCATAGCTCTCTGATCAGCTTTCTACTCTTAACATAATCCTCAGGTTTCATTTAGATCACTTAATGTACACAGAAGTTATTAGCCACTTCCTCTTTCATTTTATTATCCATAAGTTTAAGGGCTCCTCACGGCTGAACCATTTGAGATATTAAAAATCCCTTCACAATTTTGCATTATCAATGTCTTGAGATCATATTAGCCTGGGTTTGGTGACGGTTACATCAATGTCTTGAGATCATATTAGCCTGGGTTTGGTGACGGTTACATCAATGTCTTGAGATCATATTAGCCTGGGTTTGGTGACGGTTACATCAATGTCTTGAGATCATATTAGCCTGGGTTTGGTGACGGTTACATCAATGTCTTGAGATCATATTAGCCTGGGTTTGGTGACGGTTGTATCAATTTCCTTGGAAGAGTATTTCAAATTCCATTGGGTGTGTTTTGCAAACAACTCAAAATAACTGACTTCCTGTGGCTTAGACTTAATGACATGCAATGAGAAAGTTGTTCAGCTCAATGAGATCTAAGTGTTTACCGGTTTTTACATGAATACGTGCAAGTGTGTATCACCTATGCCATGCCCAGGGCCGAGCCACAGTGACCTCCTAATGGCCGCAGATTCCAACCTGTCTGCTGATTTTCATGAGTTTTTGAACATGTTAAGACCCCCAAAAGTGCCCGGATGATTGAAAAAATAAAATAAAATCCTTTGAAGAACAAAAGGGCCCTTCGCACTGCTAGTGCTTGGGCCCTAACAAGTACTCTAACTTGACAAGAAGTTAGAATACTTGATAACAAGTACAAGTATCCCTAACCTGACCTGCTTGTCTTAATTCTTGTTAAGCTGTTTGTTGTTAAACTAATTATAATGAAACCATAATGATTTGACCTAAATTAAAAATACATATAATTACATATAATTATCTCCAATTTTAATTCATTCTGTTTGGGACAAGGGTGTGACTTTAGTGCAGTGTTTTTGTTTTCAGTTACTTGTACTCAATATACTATATATAGGGAGGTTAGAGCCAGTGGTGCAGCACTTCAACACATCTGACAGCATCTACATCTAGCATCACTGCTTCAACACATTCAGCATCATGATGCTCTGCCTGAAGCTTACTCTACTCACCTGTAAGGCCCTTCCATACTTGTCCATATAAAATCTGTGGTTTTGATAAGCTTTGATAATTTTTACCTCTTCCACCAATGTTTGCTATCTGTGTTTGCTTTACAGTGCTTATTGCAGCACCTGGCCTGCTCGTTTCTGGAGGTAATATTTCAGTGCCGCCAAACACCATTTTTTATATAACCTAACGTGATAATTGTTTTCCCTTGAACGAATCAATCAGGTTTACTTCAAATAACTGTGTGAATAATATTTTCTTTCAGAAACTGTGATTACCTGTGATGGTGATGTCCAGCGCCTCACTTGTGGTAAGTTTAAATGTCTTGCATCCTGTATAGCTGTATGAAAACAATACATTATTAAAGGACACTAGATATAGCAAGGCTGTAATTCTGTATGTCTTTGAATTTAAAAAAATATACATTTTTATATTTATTTCAGACACTGGAGTGATAAAGGTGAAGTCTACTGTGTACGGCCGTTCAGATAGCACAATCTGCAGTACTAAACGTCCCCATCTTACAGTTACTGATACCAGCTGTTACAGTACTATTTCCACTATTGCTGACAGGTACAGTGTTTCTTGGTTTATGCACAATAGATCTACAACAACTGGCAGAAATTTAAACACAAACTATTAATTATATTGCTTAAAATAATTGATACCACAGTGCTGCTAAATGCTAGAATTTAATTGATCACAAGGTGTTTTTCTACAACAGCATGACTATGCAATAGACAACAGTATTGTTCCAGTGTTTATATTAATAACTTGTATGGCTAATACAAATCATTTAATTCTCTTTATTAACATGTTTATTTAAAGTTTAGGCCAGGTCAGTGTAAGTGCTTTGTATTAATCATTAAGGGCAAGTTTTGTCTCAAGTTCAAGAGAGAGGAACAAGTCTAAAGCTGCTGTAACAAACAAGATAAGAGAAACTGACCTGATGTTCCATTACATTAAAGATAACTTATGGGATAAAATGTATGGTAGCATAACCCCACTGAGCGTATTTGGTCTGTTTACCTAAACAGATGCAATGGGCTAAGAGAGTGTGAGGTAAAGACGGATTTGCTTGGCAGCTCTGACCCATGCAAAGGAACCTACAAATACTACACTACCACTTATGGTTGCATTGATGCCCGTAAGTAATCTATAGAGTGGGAGCGTGTTAGAATTTATGATGGCTCTGTTGAAATTAGCAAAAATGTTTACTGTTAATACAATACAGATACACTACATTTAATACACATCCAAAGACAGATGTTGTTATGAGGTTCTAGGGTGAAGAGTAGTGTTGGGTTTTAATATTTTCTTTATAGAATAATCTATGAAGACTTATGGAAGGTTTGACATCTGTATATTGTCAGATTGCATGCATTTGCTTTGTCTCCTTTATCTAGGGGAAGCTGTGGTCTGTGAGCATGGCTACCGCACACTGGACTGTGGTAAGAAAAATAAGTCATTACTGTTGCTGTACTACATTTTCAATGACTGTTTATTAATTACTTTTGCTCCTGAATCAAAGCAAGCTTACCTGTATATCTGTGCAGGAACGGATACTATTGAGATCTTAAATGCGAACTTTGGGCGTGCTGATTCTGTAACCTGTTCAAGTGGACTCCCCAACGGTTTCACCCAGAACACCAACTGCTACGCTCCAAACACCCTTTCAATTGTCTCCTCACTGTAAGCTTTTTCTTTGCTTTCTTAAGCTTTTTTGTTTAAAAAACTTTCACTTACTATATGTACTTGTTATCTAGTGCTGAAAGAGGCCATGTTAACATGTTACTTTCATTTACAGGTGCAATGGAATGAACACTTGCACAGTAGAAGCTTCCTCCACTGTCTTTTCAGATCCTTGTAAAACAACTGCTAAATATCTCACAGTGTCCTACACATGCATCGCTGGGCAGTGAGTTTTTTTTAAGTAATCATGGGTAATCAGGAACGAAATAAAGTTCTTATGAGCTAGGTTACAGCAACAATTGTTCTGAGAGCAGATAAGGACAAGTATATTTAGAAAACATTAAACCTAGCCAAGGTTCTACAAAAAATTCATTCTCATGAAGTCATTTACTATTTATATTTACTATTACACGTAATATATTTAGTCTAATCTTTACTTTAAATGTGCATGCATTATTTATATTCACCTGTAACATCAACAAAGATTAATCGAATGTCTCGAATTCTTAAATTCAGTAAAATGAAAGTGAATACTTTTTTATCAAAACCCATTATCCATTATAAGTAAAGCAATATTGTTTTTTGTTTTATGTTTTTTAATACTTAATTTGCATCTATCTATAAATCTAATTACAAATTACAAATTTTAAATATAACATACAATCTCATTTTTCTGCAGGCCAAATCCATGTCCTGTTCCACCATGTGGTCTGTATTCATTTTCCATTATATTATATTATATTATATTATATTATATTATATTATATTATATTATATTATATTATATTATATTATATTATATTATATTATATTATATTATATTATATTATATTACATTATATTACATTATAGTATAGTATAGTATAGTATAGTATAGTATAGTATAGTATATTGTTTTGTTGATTAATTCTCAATGCTGCCTGGTCAGGACACAAAGAATTTCTTATAACAGCAGTTCTGACAATAGCTCTGGCTAAAATTCAAATCACAAGTTTATATTAAACCACTCATTCTAATACATAATTGTTTCTATTGTATATATAATACAATACAAAATATACTGCAAAAAATATTCCAAACTTTAAAATTATTTTAATTTAATCACATCACTTACACTATGAACTTTATTTTCCATGCAGTACTACAACTATTTACTTTTTTTCCTTGTTGTTTTCCCTGCTATTCACAGACTAGAGGGACTGCAGCTTTCTTCCCAGGAATCAGCTTTAAATATGCAACCATGCACATGATAAAGTGCAGGACTGAGTGGTGGGATACTTAACTTCTGCATGTTACATAATCAACTACTACTAATTATTTTAATTTTGCATATTTTAATCAGCTTCTTTTAAACTTTCCCCTTTATTGATGACTATGCAATAAACTATCCTCTGAGTGCAAGCATAACAGAGAGTTTGTGAATTAATTTGTTAAAATTCAGTTTCGATGTCTGAAACAGTGTCCCCTTAAACAATGGTTTAAACATTGGTCCATATATTGGAAACAGCATTTGATAAGATTCACAGATTTCCAGTTTTTAAGTATGCATTTTTTAGCTGCAGTGCTTGCAAGCAAGATAAAATAATCATGAATAAGCCTTCATGATGGGTCATGCGAAGTGAACTGATATCACCTAGTATCCAAATTTTAGGATCAGGATCAATATGATTCTTTGATATATCAGAAATTGTTGCAATAACATACTTTCAGAATGTCTCTAAGGCTGGACAACTCCAGAGCATATGAAGAAGAGTCCCAGTAGATATTTTACATCTTTGACACATGGCAGAGATCTCACCATTAGGTTTGTTTAGTCTATAGGGGGTGTAATATGTTCTATGTAAGATGTTAAGTTGAATTTGTTTATGTTTGGTGGATACCAATACAGTTTGTGACTTTTTTTTCTAGAAGAGTACACCATTCACTATCATCATAAGAACACTCCAGATCCAATTCTCATTTTTGCTTTGCTGAAAATCTTTGGTATGCTGTAAGACTGTTAATAAGAATTTTGTATATAGAAGATGTTAAACCCTTTGTGGAAGTATGTCTGATATCGAGCAATCTGTCCTTAAGTAGGGATTTTTCAGATATCTTAGGGAATGCCCCCAATGATCGACTTCTGATCCAGTGTCTTATTTGCAAGTACTTAAAAAGGTTATGCTTAGGCAAGTTAAATAGTTCAGATAACTGAAGGAAACTAGCAAATATGCCATTTATGTAAAAATCACCAATTGTTTTAATACCTTTCTTAATCCAGCTTTGTAAAGTTTTGTCAACAATGGGACTTGGGATATTAGGATTTCTGTCAAAAGGAGTGTTCACTAGTAGCGATATGTTTAAACCCAAGAGTCTATGTGATTCATTTACATTTACATTTCTGGCATTTGGCAGATGCTCTTATCCAGAGCGACATGCAAAAGTCTCTATCATTGAATACATTAACACTGGTTCAATAGGTTACAGACTTAGGATACCATTAGCCTAAAATTGGATGTTTTTTTTTTACATAACAATACATAAACAGGGAAAGATAAGAGCTAGTTTAAGTGCTTCAGGAAAAGGTAGGTCTTAAGATGTCATTTGAAGACTGTCAGAGAGTACGGACATCTAGGGGAAGTTCATTCCACCACCTCGGTTCTAGAACAGAGAAGAGTCTAGATGAATAGCTACCTTTTGCCCTGAGAGATGGTGGGACCAGTCGGGCAGTGCTAGTGGATCAGAGGGAGCAAGGTGCAGTGCGAGGAGTAATAAGATCTTTGAGGTAAGATGGAGCTGGTCCATTCTTGGCTTTGTAGGCAAGCATCAGTGCTTTGAATCTGATGCGTGCAGCTACCAGAAGCCAGTGGAGGGAAGCAACAGTGGGGTGGTGTGGGAGAACTTAGGCAGGTTGAAAACAAGCCATGCAGCTGCATTTTGGATCATTTGCAGTGGACAAATTGCATTCAGAGGAAGACCTGCCAGTAAAGAGTTACAGTAGTCCAGTCTTGAAATAACCAGAGACTGAACAAGCACTTGAGTAGTCTGTGTGGATAGGAATGGTCGAATCCTTCTAATATTGTACAGAAGAAACCGACATGAGCGTGTCACATTATCAACATGGGAGGAAAAGGACAGTTGATTGTCCATGGTTAGCCCAAGGTTGCGAGCAGTGGCTGAAGGGGAGATTGAGTTGAGTTATTGAGTTGTTCAGAGATAATGCAAGATCCTGTGCTGGGGATGAATCACCTAGGATGACCAGCAGTTCAGTTTTGCTGGTATTAAGTTTCAGCTGATGAGCTGCCATCCAAGATGAAACGTCCACCAGACACGCTGAGATCCGAGCAGAAGCTGTGGTATCTGAGGGAGGGAAGGAGAAGATAAGTTGGGTGTCATCAGCATAGCAGTGGTATGAAAAGCTGTGTGAGGATATAACTTTGCCAAGAGTGTGGGTGTAGAGGAAGAAAAGGAGAGGACCAAGTACTGAGCCTTGTGGGACACCAGTAGAGAGTCTGCGTGGGGCAGATGTCAATCCCTTCCATGTTACCTGATATGAGCGACCATCCAGGTAGGAAGCAAACCATTCCCATGCTGATCCACAAATTCCAAGAATCCTGAGGGTGGACAAGAGAGTCTTGTGGTTAACTGTGTCAAAGGCTGCAGAAAGGTCGAGGAGGATGAGGACCGATGACAGCTTGGCTGATCTAGCAGCATGTAGTTTCTCAGTGACTGCCAAAAGGGTAGTCTCTGTGGAATGTGCTGCTTTGAAGCCAGACTGGTTGGGATCATGGAGGTTATTCTGCAGGAGATAGTCAGACAGCTGATTATAAACAATTCGTTCGAGAATTTTTGAAAGAAAGGAGAGAAGTGATACTGGTCTGTAATTATTGATGTCAGAGGGATCCAAAGCAGGTTTCTTTAGTATAGGGACAACCCTTGCTTGCTTAAAGGCAGTTGGTACCTGTCCTGATGTTATGAATCCATTGATGACTGTGGTGATGAAGGGCAGGAGGTCAGGTGAGATGGTCTGGAGCATATTGGAAGGGATTGGATCCAGTGGGCAGGTGGTAGGATTGCAGGAGTGGATGATTTGCAAAACCTCTTCTGCTGCTATGGTTGAGAGATGCTTCAGTGAAGGAGTAGCTGAGTCCAGGCTGCGTAATGTAGATGAAGTTGGGGCAGACGTGAAGGTCTGGCAGATCTTCTCAATCTTCTCTGTGTAAAAAGTGGCAAAATCTTCAGTGGTCAGGGAGGATGGAGCAGGTGGAGTCGGAGGGTTGAGTAGTGCAGAGAAGATGTTGTGGAGCTTTCAGGGATCTTGTGCAGAAGCTTCAAGCTTTTCCTTGTAGAAGGTTTTTCGTGATCACAGAAAGTTTCTTCCTTGTGCCCAGAAATGGAATAACTGTTACTGGGGTAGTTTTTATTTCATGCTGCTCTACTGAGACCTCACATCTCACATCACTGTTTCTTGAATACAGCCAAATCCACAGTGGGCGGAACTGTGATGCTAGATAATAAATTCTAAAATTTGGGAGATTTGGGAGACCATTTTATAGATCCAGAAAAAATTCTAATATCATTGTCCATTATACAAATTGGGACCTCACTTTTTGAGTAATTTAACTTATAACCGGATACAGCACTATATTCCTTTAGACACTGAAGTAGTGGGGGAAACAAATTAATTGGATTAGTTAAGAATAATAAGAGATCGTCTGCATATAAACATAGTTTATGCTCATCTGTGCCAAATGTTATACCAGTAATTAGGAGAAAAAGGAGGCAATAAGCTTAGTCAGGCAAGTAGAACAGTCTTAACTCAGGTAGTCATTAAGCACACAGTTCAAATACTCGCCGCTGCCACTGGCGAGTGAGGTCTTTAAATAGGCGCCGGGGAAATTGGGTGGAGGTGGCGTGATTAAAACTCCGGTTATTGGGAGTGTGGAGGCGCCGGCTGAGGCCGGCATGCCCGTGACATTTAAACAGTATAGCATTTCACAGAGTAAAGAAGACTTTGGCCCAAGTTGGATACAAATGATTCTAAAAATTATATTTTAGCAATTAGTTTTTGATGGACTAATATATAAACATTGGTCTGACCATAGAAAAATACAACAATTAATACAACATATTATATGACACTTTTCACAAATGTTGCAGACATTTCTGGATGATCAAAATGCTCTTTCACCAGAAGTTAGATGACTGAAGTATCAGGAGCTGAACCAAGGTATAGTTAAAGGGCACTTAATAGTCTAAACATAATTTGGAAACAGTCAAATTTAATACTGATATGGGTATTCAAAGGACACAGCTGACACAATATAGATAATCCCCAAGGCTAAGACAAGGGAAAAAACATGAAAAGGACAGAAACAATTTGATCCAGAAAAACAGACACTAGTGCTAATACTAGCACATATTAGTGTTAAAATCACACTGAGTTCTAAGTGATTAAATTACATATCATCACATAATCATTAAAAATAAGAAATAATCCAAAATAGGAATAATTTACAGACAAACATTACCTTACAAACATTGCCTTGTAGCCATATTCTTTTAGAATGTGGTGAAGTTATGGTGGTCTGAAATACTTTAGTAAACAGAGAATTGGTCCATATAGGAAAAGGCATTAGAGCTGACTTAATATTATGCTTATAAAGTTGAAAGTGGTTAAAACACGCTGTTATTACATTATACTCCAAAAAAAGAAAAAAAGAAAAGCATCTTAAATATATTTACCAATTCCATTTTATCTGCAAAGCATTAAAGTTAAAAGGAAAAAGTAATGCGGTGGTGGCTCATCCATGTGAGGCAAAAAATAATTATCTAATTATTTTTTATAACTCACTCTCACACACTTTAAAACCAGTGCCCTAAAGTACATATGGACAGGGCAGATTTAGTAAAACACAGGAATGGGGTCCCCCTTCAGCTACAAGTGTTTGTCTTTGCTTTTCTCCCCTCAGCTTCTGCTTGACACCTAAGATGACCAAAATTACTGCAAAGCATGACCTCAAGTAAATTACTGCTTTCATAAAATGATGACAAAAAATAAAATAACATGATTAATTCCAATTAATTCCTATATCATGTAATGTAGTCTGTTGACAGTAAGCTTTGGTTGCTAAGCAACATAACGGGCAGAGATTACAAAGCAGATTAAACAGAAAGAAGGCTAAAAGGTAAAAGAGTTTAAATTTTCTTTCTCAATAAATGCAAAAGCTGAGCAGGATATGGTGTGACAAAGCTGAAGAGCTATTTTTGTTAAGTTTCATGTTCATGCTCACTGACTCCCAAAAGGCACAAGTAAACGAAATCTCATGTATCCTTAAATACATTTTTTCCGAATACTCTATGTCATATACCAGGCCTACACCTAATATAAGGCATAGTCAATGAAGAAACTAAACTTTTCTGATGCACAACAAATAACAGTCACGTCTTTTTAATAGGCTTGAAGCATATATCAATGGCGGTGGCATGCACTAGCTTAAATTAATTCACCTGAGATTTGGCCAGTGTGGATTAATGAATATTTTTAAGTTAAATTGAAGGAGGTTTTGAATGTGATTCATCTGGTGGGAACTAACTTACAGCCTCCAATTCGTGAGGGAACGACTTCAGGTTAACAGGAAGTGAGTGTCTGGCAGACGTTCCACAACATATAGCCTAAGGAATAAAATATAATGGGGTATGCTGTTAAAATAAAATATTCATTTCCTGGGTTATTACACAACATGTACTCCTACATGTATTCTTTTAATAGCACACATTGACATGTTATAACAGGCCATTTCTAGTGGCACTAATAACTGTTATTCTAATTATTCTTTTTAATAGCCCATTTTTTCCTGCTTCAAACACATCAAATTTGAGGACAAAATTTTCACTTGCTGCCTAATATATCCCACCCCCTAACAGGGGGCCATGATGAGGAGATAATCAGTGTTATTCACTTCACCTGTTATAATATAATGACTAATATAATGACATCTTATTAATTAGCTGCATTAGTATTTGTGTCATCTGAATGTAATAGAAATACTAATACACTCACTCGAACTAAACAGAGAGGCACAGCCATTTTATAATTCTAATGAAAGAATTTCACAACATAGTTCTGTTATATATGTGTAAGGACTCACTCAAGGCAGGCGTAGCAGAATCCATAAGCAGATCTTTAATTCACAAAACATTCACAAAATCATAAACGGTGTGGAATAGCAAAAGGGTCAAAAACCGGAAAACCAAACACATTCGAAACAGAAACCAAAAAACACTAAACCGATACTCGTGGTCGAACTGGAACAGGCAAGGATCATACACATAGGAATCAGAGGATCAATATACTAAGGCTTGGTATGCAATCTAGGGAGAATGATACTTCGCAGAGTACAAAGAGAATCACACTGCTTAAATACCCGAGTGTACCGGAAATGCGTTCATGTTGTCAATCCTCGGGCGATGGTTCCCTCTGCCATTCCGGTTCTGCATGTGCCATGACAGAACCCCCCCTCTAGGAACACCTCCTGGTGTTCGACGACGCGGGCGCCCCCGCGGGCAAGGAGCGGGTCTGTTCAGGAAGTTCCGGTGACACTCCTCTGTGAGTGAGGGATTGAGAATGTCAGAGGCATTTACCCAGCAGCGTTCCTCTGGGCCATAGCCCTCCCAGTCCACCAGATATTGGAGACGACCACCTCTACAGCGAGAGTTGATGATGGTGTGTACCTGATAGGCTAGGGAGCCGTTGATGTCCAGTGGAGGGGGTGGTTCTGTGGCGGCAGGGTTGGGAATTCGAAGGTTCATGGAAGGGTTTCAGTAGAGATACGTGGAAGGTGGGAGAAATGGGATAGGAAGCAGGCAGTTCTAGACAGTATGACACTGGGTTCACCTGGCGTATGATCTATGGGCCGATGAACTTAGGACTAAGCTTATGGCACGGAAGTTTTAACCTTAGGTTCCGTGTTGAGAGCCACACTTTCTGACCCACATGGTAGGCTGGGTGAGGACACCGCCGACGGTTTGCTTGGATCTCCTGACGCCAGATAGCCCTCTGGAGCCACACATGAGCTCCCAGACCTCTTGGCTTCATCTCGACCAGTCGTCCACTGTTGGCACGTCAGTGGGTTCCCAGGACCACAGAAATAGTGGAGGTTGATAGTTCTGGGCGTATTCGGCCCAGGGAAGAAACTCACTCCAACGCTGCTGTTCACGGCTGCAATAGATCCTTAATCTCCCCAGTTCTTGATTGAGCCGTTCCGCTTGGCCATTGGATTGGGGATGATATCCTGAGCTGAGGCTGACGTTGATGCCAAGTTGTCTGCAGAACTCTGACCTCACTCTAGAGGTGAATTGCGTGCCTCGGTCTGAGATGATGTCTTCAGGGAGGTTGACCGAAGTAGGATGTGACACATGGCCTGGAGCAGGGCATGACACAGGGGAATGGCCTGGGACATGGGCATGGCCTGAGACAGAAACAGAGTTTGGGACATGAACATGGACTGGGAGTGGAACAGGGTTTGGGACGTGAACATGGCCTGGGATATGGGTATGGCTTGGAATAGGATCTGGGAGGCTGCCACTTTGGCTTCTGAATGCTGCTTAAATTGGGAAAGGGTCAGGAAGCTGGCCACATCTGCCTCTGCTTTCAGCAGAGCTTGGGAGGCCACTATATCAGCCTCAGCAGGAAACAAGTCTTGTAGAAGGACCTTGGAGGAAGCCACATCAGCATCAGAAGGAAGCATGGCTTGGTAACAGAGCATAGAGCTCTCTCCTGAGCTCATCATGACAAGGTGGCTGTCAGGGCCCTACTCCAGGGCCTGTTTGTTTATTTTGTTTAAATTGATTGGTGGTTTATTATTATATTGACACTTGTCTTTTTTTATTTATGACTTGTCTCTGCCCCTGTATAGTTATTGGATGTTTCCCGATTGTATTCTAATTATGCTCAGGTGTTCTGTTTTTCCCTTTGATTTGTTAAGGTATGTAAAACCCTCATTTGTTGTGTCTTCGGCACAAAGTATCAGTGTTGTATATCTGTGATCACGCTACATGAAGCCTTGTTTCCTGTTTACTGTTACCTGATTCTTACTTTGTTTTTAACTGATATAATTAAAAAGAACATCTAATTACAGCTTTCTTTTAAAAGGGCAGTTTTAATGTCATGCATCACATTCTTGAATGCCCTGTATTTTTCATTACAGCATGCAGATGATAACAGTAAAAACTTTGAATTAGTGAATCAGTGAATTATTGCCCTTTTTCCGGCACTTTATTTGGCACAAATGTAGAAGTTGCTATGCAATCACTATTAAATCTCACAAAGAAGGTATATGTAGCACCATGCCACATGTCACATCTTTAAGACATCATTGGATCCTGTTTAAAAAAATATTTCAGTCATTTCAGTGAAGTAATATTGTAATATGGGAACTTTTGGCAGAAAACAAGAAATTGTATTTTGCTGAAATCATTTAATCCTTTGAGAGGCACACAAATGCAAATGCAAAACATCTCTTTTTTAATGTTAATTCTTACTTTTCAAATAGACCCTTTATATACAGGAGATACAAACATCAACGTAGTTAGCTTAGTTGCTAAGTTTGGTGCTTAGTTATAGAATTACAATCAAATGTTAATATTTACTCAAGTTTCTCACACATTAAACATGACAATAGCATGAATATAACCTAAAGACGAAGACCATTTTATTTCAAACAAATCTGTTCATTTGTGTAAATTCTGCACACATCATCACTGTGATTTATACTGTTAAGGATGAGACAAATGTGCAAAGTTTACAGTTCTAAAACAAAATGAATTTGTCTACTTGCACTCCTGCAAAGATGCTTAAAAGGCACACAACATGTAAAGAGTGTATAGCCGACTCCACATCTAGGCTAGTCAGCATGGTACACACTTCTGATTTGAGCCAGACAGAGCTTTGGTGTATGGGAGAGACTGATAAGCCTTAAATGTACCTACCTCTCTTGTCTACCTGCATTCCTATCAAAAACAGTGGTAATTTAATTACATTAAATAGTGGAAATTAAATAATAAGAATGGCTACTCTATTAACTTTTGTGATTTTCTGTGTCCTTGTTTGTGGGACACTTCACTGACTAGAAGTAATGCAGAGGATTAGAAACCTTAAAATTCCACTTGTTTATTTATTTAAGTGGCTTTCTTCTGATAGGAGCACATAAATGGCTATTTTTGTGGTCAATAACTGTGATCTAAGAGACAAATAATGTAACAACTGCACAAACTTCATAACTACTATTGTGTGACAACTTATTTTTATCATTACTATCTATCAAACACAGTCAGAGGAATACAAAATAGGTGTTCCTTTATTGGCACAAACACTGAGAGAAAACGGCTGATATGCTACAGCACAACAGAACAGCCTGGGTCATAACAAAACACAGGAAAAAAAATGAATAGCTTTATCACAGCATTTTACATAGTTTGTGTCAATTTGGCAGCCAAGGCTCAATGATGCACGTGTGGAGCGAAGGCTGACCCGTGTGGTCTGATCCAACAGATGGGTCAGAACTGTTTTGGCAGCAAAAGAGGAAATATGTATTGTATGTATTGTAGCATCATCCGCACTTCCCCCTCCGATCTACCAGAGGAGGGCATCCTCACCAGAGTACTGAAAACATCCAGATCGCTCACATTTACCACTACGCAAAGTAGTGTTAGCTAGCCTACGTACCAAGCCGTTTATTTCTATGCCGATTGTTCATGTGTTTGACCGCATTGCTTTGTTGTTGTTTTTTTATTCTCGCCTTTTGGATTTGTGTATTTGTACTTCTGCTTCACTGACTGCTTTTCTGGTTTTGGATTTCTGCCCATTTTTCTGTTTGTGCCTCTGCCCGTTATATTGGATTATCTGTTTGCTTTTTTTTAAAAAATACACTGCATTTGGATTCTACTTCTGTTATCTTCCTGATGTCATCACATATATATATTGGATTTCTCACCTCTCAAAAACTGTAAACAAAAAACACAACAACTTTACACTACACCATCTCAACGAATAACGCCATCATTTGTTTTGTGTGAGTTAAGCAGAAGAATTGAGCAGACTGTTAATAGACTTGGAAGATCTGTAGGAGATTTTCTTTTATTAAAGTGTTAAGTGATGTCCAGAATATCGCCAAAATGGAGATGGTTGGTGTTGTATCACAGACTTTTATTTCTGGCCATTCTACATGATCAGACCGTGAAGTGTGCACAAGGTTGAGCTGTGGTTGTGGACACCCAAAAAGTCCCACAGAAATAAAAATTTGTATGAAATTAAAAGTTAATAGTCTTATAAAAGGTTGATTGGCATTTCTTAATTGTCCAAAGTGTGTGAATGGGTGTGTGTGAGGATATGTGAGAAAGAAATCAGCTTTAAATATGCAACCGTGCACATGATTCCAATTTAAAATTCCAGTTTTATTCATATCATAACCAACCATAACCAAATCATACACAGCGGTGAAATGCTTCTTACGATTGTCTCTGTATAAAAGAAATTGAGATAATGTCAAGTAGATTTTCAAAAATATAACAAGATTCATACATATATATATATATATATATATATATATATATATATATATATATATATATTATCACAAGGATTTAAAATTAAAATAAAAAAAGGTGACAGAACAAAAATACAGTAGTAAGTAGTTTCAGATGCTTTTCCAGTCCGGCATCCATGCACTGTAACTCCTCCCCTCAATGTCTGGGACTGGGCGTGTGACCAACTATGCCACCTTCCCCCACTGATCAAGTGTCATAGACTGTTCCCTGCCTGAACACCAGAGGGCAGTCTGACAGGGTTTATTTATACCTGTGCCATGTGTCTATGTGTGCCCCCCCAGGGTTTCTGTGTATGTTTCTGTTTATTGTTAAGAATAAAGTAAATTATCCCTGACTGGCTGCTATCCCTGCACTTTGGGTCTGATGGAGGCCACCGTTACGTGCCACCAAGCTGTAGTGACAAGGCCATCGCACAAATAACAAAATAATCAGATTCTCTAATGATTTTATTTTTGAAACTTTTCAGTTCCTCTTAAACTTCACTTTACTAATGATATGTATCCTCTGAATACAAGCATAACAGATGAGAGTTGTGTGAATTTATGTGCAGTTGTTTAATAGTCTGACGGTTTGTGTTATCTGTGTTATCTGAAGCTGATAAACAAACTCTAATAAACATTTTAAACACATTGCTCAAGTTGACTGATGCAAAAGGCAATACGAAAGCAGACTACAGGCTCAATGTTGTAATACATATAAGCATAATTAAGAAATCATTAATCACACTTAAGCTATTAAAGGCATTTATGCACAAACAATACATGCTAAGTGTTCAATAAAATATATCATAAAATAAGGACATGATTAAAGGCAGGGCAGCATAGTGGAGCAGTGGCTAGTGTTTGCCTGCTGAAAATATGCAGTTATCCACAGTGTAAAAAATTTTCGTGTAAAATTACAGTAAATTACTGACAGCAGTTTTACCAGTAAAATGCTGTTTTATTACAGTATTGGCACTGTACAGATAGACTACAGTACTTTGCTGTAATTTGATATACAGTTTATTACTATGATTTTGTACTGTTTACTGTAATTTAGTAGTAAATAATTATTCAAACAACTTGTACTTTTAACAGCATTTTTATTGTTAACAGGTTACTACTGTAAACAATGACAGAATTGCTGAACTTACACAATTCAATGATTTACTGTAAATGCACGCTCAAATTAATTCAAGGTTTCTCAGCATGTCATATTCAGACATATCAGACATTCACAAAATGATAAACATTTTTTAATTTCTGTGTGACAGTTGAACTGTTTACAAACAATTTATTTTTCAGAACATGAAAGAAGTGTGACAATGGTCCAAAGTGTTGTTTTCATGTTCTTTCTCCCACAACATAAGAACCAAAAAACATGAGAGTCTCTGTGTGTTCAAACCTTCCATGGAGTAAAAGATGCAAAATCCTTTATGCAAGCAGAGGAGTGATGAAGATTCCAGTTTGGTACTGCTTTTTGGTAACCTTTTCTTAGCAAAACTTGCACTCCCATTTGACAATGCAGTTATAGGAAAATGAACATAATACATTTAAAGAATTGCCTAATTATTGACAACAAATAAAATAAACTAATTTACCATAAAAATAAATTACCATACTCTCCTGATTTTTGAAAGGAGGTAAATGTCTAGAAAATGTTCAAGTGTGTAGTCACGTTATAAATGCTCTCTAAAAGCCAGAGTTTGCATCTACTAAAGGGTGAGTTTCTAACTATAATACACTGAATGTGTAGCTTTTTAACACTCACATTAAACAAAATTCCACTGAAAGTCCATTAATTCCCTTATGAAGGTGCACACGTGGATTAAGGGCTGCTTGTTTTTTTTTCTGAACCTCCTTCCCAGTTCGCTTGCTGTGAATCTTCCCTTGGTAAGCTTTGGATCTACGCTCTGGGTTAATGTCAATAATGCATCTACTATTGACCAAACAAACAAAAACATATTATTTGGTTCTCATGGTAATGAGAAAATAATCTCTGACTAGCCTCACTGATCTCAGATACTGAACAGGATGAAAAACCTGTTGGTTACAAGCACTCAGTGACTGACATGATGGCTCCTCACCTACAATACAATACAATGCATTGAGCAACACGGAAAATATCACCATACCTTTGAATAAACTCCAGTGTTCAGCATGCCTCATTCTGATACTGTAGGTTGAAGTTATGAAAGCTGGTGAACAGTGTGGCAAGACCCAATAGGAATGAATCTCCCTCAGTTACTACATGGCCCTCTATAGACATCATCCAGTGATTTGTCTCTTCCACTGGGCCTGCAGTAAGAAAGTTCAGATACCGCAGCAGCCTTGGTGGGCTTGTGGGTCAGGGTTGTTTTGGTGTCAACAGGGGTACCTACCAGTATTAAGCAGATCAGTGTATAAACTGTATATATCCATGCATACCTTAGACAATCAACTGAGGGCTGTCAGGCAATGTCAGGGACCTTTCAACATCAGCTGCAGAGGCAACTACCTATACAAAAATAAATCTCCTACTACATTTAAAATGAAAACATGTATTTGAACACATAAATGCTATTAGTGCTACAATAAAATATATTAGGAAGAGAGAAAAATATATATTTACATGCTGCACACTTACATCTGCTTGGAGCAGAAAAGCTTCATTCTGCTCTTTGAAGTGAGCCATCAGTATTTGCAGAACATAGGGAGCTGTAGCACATGTTTTGCTTCTTATCAGTACCGATTTAACTGATTCATTGGTAGGTTTTTGCTTGAAGAATTCCATGATAATTTTACTATACTCTTCATAAGATGCTTCTAGTCGCCTGAGAACATTAATGTCTGTTAAAGTTTCAAAGTGGATGAACATACTCCTTGGTACAAAACAAGTAAGGCCACTGAGAATTTACATACTCAAGAGAGTGTGCGGGCATTGCATTTATCATCTTGCGTTGTAGGTAATATGTTTCTGCCATGAAATGTTGTACTTCTGCTCTTTCAATCCCAGACAAGCCTTCACGTGAGTAGGACTCCATGACTCTCTGCTTTTTCTCTTCCAACGTAGTTTCTGTCTCTTCAGATGGAATGTCTGGGTGCCACTGTGTACAGTCTGCAGGACCTGTCTTTTGCTTTGCACCAGTACTACATTTAATAGATCTCAGTTGTGCTAGTGTTGTTTCTGTTTAGATGTTCTACTCGAGTTTTGATTTGAGTCAGAAGTGAGGAATATCCTCCCCCGATTATTCGACCATCTTCCATCATATCAGCAAAGGATAACCCTAAAATTTTATTTAAGTCACGATTGGTCCAGTGATGGCAGCTGAATTAATAATTATAGCACGTATAATGTGCTGTTGATGTTCGGTTTGGTGGATAGCTGTACTAATAAAATTAAACGGCTTGTACAGAAGTGATAAGCCTTTGTGCTGCATTGACACATGTAGTAAAAGTAACTGCACCTACCGTTAATACTCCCATGCATTGGAAAGTTTTTAAAATGCGTAATACTTACGTAATACATAATGCTTTTCAAAAGTGTGTAGCCTCTCTAATTTACACTCTGAGTATGACAGTGCTGGACAAATAAAATGGTTACGATACCTGATGATTGTGGATTCCACAAAAAAACGATTATGATAGACGAAAATATCCTAGCAGCATGGAGTTCCCGCGTCATTGAAGTTCCCAAACTCCTTTGCAATTTGCAGTTAATTACTGTATTTTTTTAACCAAAAGCAATGAACTGCAACAGAAAGGTTTGAAAATGCGTAATTGTTTTCAAAAGTGTGTTGACTATCTAATTTACATCTGAAGTAGGTGAATGCTGGATACATAGAATGTTTACAATAACTGATGATTGTGGATTCCACAAAAATAGATTATGATGGACGAAACAGCATACCACTCCGTAATCTCCGTGAAAATCCCAAAAGACTTTGCGATTTGCAGTTAAATACTGTAAATCATAGGAATGCTGTTCCTTTTACAGTAATATGCAGTATTTCGAAAAAACAGTCGGAAACTGTAAAATAAATCCTGCAAATTTACATCAATTTGTTACAGTAGTATAGCATTTGAGACTTTTTTAGCACTTGACTTGAGACTTTTTTTAGCATTTGAGAAAATTGTAGTGTTTATGCCCTTAAACATTGGTCTGAACATTGCTTAATATATGAAGATAAATGGTATATGATTCTTTTAGGAATGTTGCAAATCTTTCTAGATGATCAAACATACTGATGTTTCACCAGAAGTTAGTTGACTGAAGTATCAGGAGATTGTGACCCATGGTGTAGATAAAGGACAGCCTGGGCACTTTACAGTCTAAACATAAATGGGAAACAGTCAGTTTTTACTGATATCTGTATGAAAAGGACACAGTTGACACAATATAGATAATCCCCAAGGCTAAGACAAGGAAAAAGACAAGAGCAAATACAAAAACACTGTGATCCAGAAAAACTGATGTGTGTAGATATTAACGCAAAAATCACATTGAATTGGTTTTAACTGATGAAATCAGATATAATCATCACATAATCATGGAAAGATCAGCCAAAAACCCACAGAAAGAAGAAAACTCACACATTTCCCTATTTTAAGAAGTCTAGTAGCCATAGTCAATTAGAATGGGGTGAAATTATGGTGGTGTAAAATACTTTTGTGCATTCCATAGAGATATTATTACACTCAGCGGTCAAATGTACAAACTGTAACAAGCACTAACATAGATGCTGCCCCATGCTCACTCTAGGAACATTTTCAGTGGAGTTCAGTGGAGAATTTTTTGTGGCACCCAGTGTCTTGTTAAATAGCAAATAGTGAAATATTTGAAAAACAGAGAAGCATGTTTTCTTACGTGTGTTTTTGTGAGATGGAAATTTTGCTGAAAACTAAAGCAAGCAGTATTATATTATTCATTTTATTTATAAAGCACTTTACATTTGTGGGCAAATCTCAAAAAAGCAAGAATAAAAGAATAACGCACCCCCATTAATAAGCTTTCCTGAACAGAAAAGTCTTTAACTGTATTATTTAGAATCTATATTATGCACTACAGATTGTATGACAAGAAACTACACTTTATTGCCTAAAAAATAATAAATATAATTCTGTCATTATATTTATATGATGACTGCTGCTTGGACATTTCCCCATCTGACCACCAGAAGGCCATCTGGCAGGATTGGTTTATGTCGTTGTTTGTGTTCCATTATCATGCTTTTAGTTGTGTTTTGGTTTCCCTTATGTGTTCCTTGCCCCAAACTGACTTCTTGCTCTCTTCTCGCCTTTTTCCCCTCACCTGTTTCGTGTCCCTCCGATTAGTTACCCTATACTCCGCCTCTTTTTGTTTTGCTCAGTCTTTGTCTATTCCTGTTCTAGTCTTTGTCAGAGCTTGTTCCTCTCACTTAAGTTGTTGTGGCACCTGGTTGTTTCTGTATGTGTTAAGTTTATTTGGTATTCGGTGTTATTTTTGGCGATTGTGCATTGTTTGTCCACTAAATCAATTATCTGTTTTAATCCCGGGTTTGGGTCTGGATACTGTACGACGGGTAAATTTAGCTCTAGAGACCTGGGTTTGATCCCCTCTTCGGGAGGCACATATTTTCTGACATTTAATTGCATATCAGTGTGTGAGGAAATACAGTAACTAAAGCGTAATTATATTAAATCATACTTAAAAGTCATTTCTTTAAAATCTACTTTTTTTTGCAAATAATATACTTTTGTCTTAACTGTCAAGCTAAACTGACAATGTGTGAAGAAATACATGTATTCAACTGTATGTCCTTATAGCATAAAGAATACTTTAAAATTTTGATTTCAAAATACTCTTTAAATAATACCCTTAATTTAAACAGACGATAAAGTAGACTTTTGTTTCAAGCATGTTTAAATATAGAGATTTAGAAATACGCTTATTAAAAGCATAATCAAATGGAATTTGAAATTGTATTACTTTAAAATCTTTTTAAATAAGACACTTCATTTGAAATGACATTGTATTACTTTAAAGTAGACCTTTTCAAGAATACAGAACAGTATTTCATTTATTTGTATTTTCATAACCTACATGCAATTACATATTTTTATTTACTTACGACTATTTTCTTTACAGTTCACACGCTCTTAACTATACTTACTTCTATTAAAATAGTTAAAATAGTTATACTTCCTTCCATTGAAACACTTAACTATAATTCCTTTTCACAAGATCTATATTGGTAGATTATTACTAAGCCTGAATGCTGTATTACAAGCGAAAGGTGCTTTAACAAAGTTTAAGTGTGCACACCTTTGTTTTTAAGTTATGTAACATGTTATAATTATAGCCTTGAAACATATCACTTTATACTTAGTTTCAGGAAATAAGTATGAACTTCCTTAAGTTTGAATTAAACAAAACAAATACCTTCTATTGATAGATGGGAGGAAGTAACTTGCTGAGAAGTTATAAGTTGTAAGTTGCTGAGAGTTACCTGATATAGTAGCAATTGTGCTTATGCAATGCTACTTCTTTATATCCTTTTATAACATTTAAATAAATATAGCTATACAGTAGAAAGAAAGAAAAAATATCCCTCAATGTGGCTTCTTGAAATAGTTGCTAGTGAGCGTCTGGGAAAACCCAAAGAGGTATGAGGAAAAGTGGAATGAGGAAGTACAGAACAGGCATTTTCAGTAATTTGTTTTTTTTATTTGTTGGAAATGTATATAAAGTGAGCTATTCCAGTGGTGCAGCACTTGATTGTTCCACTCCAGCATCAAGATGCTCTCACTGAGGCTCACGCTACTCACCTGTAAGTTCTTCTGTCCTTTTTCATATGAAAATCGTGTGTTCAGCTAAATCATATCTGCATCTTAACAGGAGAAATAATAAACAATGTGGAATTGAATGATTTAAGTAAGCTGTCTGTGTTTTGCTTTACAGTACTTATTGCAGCCTCTGGTTGGCTTGTTTCCGGAGGTAATAACTGAATTTACTCAAACATTTTGAAAAGCTTAACATAATAATGCTTTGTTAGAAAGTCCAAGCAAATAATTCAGATTTTCTCACTCTAATATTTACTCTGTAAACAATTTATTGTTTTAGAGAATATGATTACCTGCTACGGTAATGTCCAGCATCTTGCTTGTGGTAAGTTTGAATGTCCCACATTTTCCAACAGCAAGTAAAAAGCCAATGATTAGCTTATGAAAATATTCCATTGCACAGGAAACTAGATAATGCAATACTGAATTTCTATGAAAATTCAGAATTTCTATGAGTGACAAACAAGAGACATCCAGACAACGTCACTGCTGTAGGCAGAAACAAATAGCCAAAGTAGTTTGGCAGTAAGACGAAACTAACCAGTATTTACAGCAGTGTGTTTTCTGTTTGTTTTTGGTTATTGTGTTTTCAGACACTGGCCTGATAAAGGTGAGGTCTACTACATATGGACGTACGAACCGTGACACCTGTAATGCTCGGCCCGCTTCTGAGATTGCGAATACCAACTGTGCCTTGAAGATTTCTACTATTGCTGATAGGTACAGGGTTTTGTTTGGGTTATAACACATGTTAAACTGAAGGACAATGCCTCGCTTCATTTGGCTTAACTGAACTTGGAAGAAAATTAAAGCAAAATGGCCCTTAATACAGGTGTTGAATTTCCATGAGATGAGTTTCTCATAGAAGTCATAGAAGCTATAGAATGTTGTTTCCTCTCCAGTCTTTATATTTTCTCCCTTTTGAAATTAATAAAACAGAACATGCAGCTTGTCATATAACTAATTAACTGGCATTTTCTCGTTACTGGCTGACACTGGAGACTATAAATAAAATTTCTCCTTACACAAAACTTTACCATATCCACAATTACATATTGTTGTTCGTTGAGGAATTTATTTAAGATTTGTCTTTGAATATTGCAGAAACTTTATATTTTAGATATAGAAATAATATTGCTGTCTGTTATATACCCAAAATAGGTGCAATGGACTAAGAGAGTGTGAGGTAAAGACGGACTTACTTGGCAACCCTGACCCATGTTTTGGAACTTACAAATACTACAACACCACGTATGACTGCATCAGTGGCCGTAAGTAGTGTAGAGGGTGTGGGTGTGCTGGTTATGTGAAGGCATTTATGGAAATGGTATCAAAGTACAACAATACTGATATAATACAAATGACTGAATTTTATTTTGTCTCCTTTTTTCAGAGAACATTGTGATCTGTGAGCAAGGCTACAGCACGCTGAACTGTGGTAAGATCTGCCTTACGGTTGGGCTGCTGAGCATTTTGCTACTTTTGATGTTGCCATTGAGCTAAAGCAATTTTACATGTGTCTCTGTGCAGGAGATGGTTATATTCAGATCATAAATGCAAACTATGGCCGGGCTAATGCAGTAACCTGCGTGAATGGACTTCCCAGCAGTGTGCTCCAGAACACCAATTGTTACGCTCCAAGCACATTCTCAAAAGTGGCCTCAATGTACCCTTCTTTATTTGATCTACATTTTTCTCAAATTAGAAGAATGTTTACTTTTACTTGTTAACATTTTACTTTAATTTAAAGGTGTAATGGAAAGACGACATGCACTGTAGATGCTTCATACACCATCTTTACAGATCCTTGTGTTGGGACTGCAAAATATCTTTCTGTGTCCTACATTTGCCATAGTGAGTAATCTGAGATCCCACATTACAGACATCTAAGCCATGATAAAAGTAGCCTAGAGATGATTACTTCAGAAAAAAATTATCCAAGGTTATGTTCTGACCAAGGGGGTGATTCTAGTGTAGAAGAGTGTAGTGTAGTCATGTGTTTACTATGAAACAAAATGGCATTATTGTTTGTGTCTGCATTGTTTGTGTGTGTGTGTGTGAATGTGTGTGTGTCTGTGAATGTCTGTGTGTGTGAGTGTGTGTGTGTGTGTGTCTGTGAATGTCTGTGTGTGTGAGTGTGTGTGTGTGTGTGTGAATGTCTGTGTGTGTGTTTATCATTCGGTTAATATCCTAAATCTTATTTCAAAGATTGTTCTGTTAGTAAACATGTTTTATATTAAATTGAAAGTGTGTTGAAGAAATTTCTTGGAATTGATGGCCCAAATGATGGCCCTAACCAAAGAACTCATCAATGAATCTGTTTCTTACAGGGAGCATTGTGACCTGTGAAGGCAATACTGCTATACTGACATGTGGTTTGTGTTTTTTTCTCCTTTATTATTTCTGATCACCCTTTTAAATTATTTACCATGTCGCATAATAAAGATTACTAAATACATAATATAAATACATAAAAGATTATATAAAACCTATTATAGAACAAACATTTTAAACAATTTGTACCAACTTTAAATGCATGTTCTAGGAATGCTATGTAGTGATGAATGTTACACAAAAACCATACAACCGGTCTGTTCCACTGCTTTCCTGCTGTCTTATTAACGTATTTTCCTCTTGTTTTAAATGTTTCTAACTTTAGGTGATCGCCGTATAAATGCGGTCAGTGCTAACTACGGCCGAACCGATTCCACCACGTGTTCTTCTGGACGACCTGCCAATCAAATCTCCAACACAAACTGCTACACACCTGATGCTCTAAACAAAGTTGCAGCTAGGTAATGGAAGATTTACCAGAACTATAATTTTTCAAAATTACTATGCATAGCTGTTATCATTAAATACATTACTGATATTTATGGGTACAATTTTAATAAAAACCTGTTGTTTTGTAGATGTAATGGACAGAGCAGCTGTAGCGTCCCTGCTACAAATGATTTATTCTCTGATCCCTGTTATGGCACCTATAAGTACCTGACCGTTGTGTACTACTGTTCCTAACTGTGAGTTTCTCTTTCTCATATATCAAATGCATGAAGGATCTATATATTATTTAAGTTTTTAAAAAAAAATGCAATCACTAATAAGCTCAATCACTAATTTGAAGGCCAAGGCAACTTTATATAAAAATATTCACCCTATAAATATATATTTTTATTTTTATTCTGTATTATTTAATGTCAAGTACAACACATATAACATGAAAGGTATTTAATGTTTAGAACCACAACCATTCTCATGTTCCCGTTGTCTTTACTGCTATTGACAGAATCACTTGAAGGAACCCAGCTTTCTCCCCAGTGGCCTCTCTTCAGTCTGAAGCGGTTTGAGACTGAATTCTTAATATGCAACTATGCAGCTGATACAGTGCAGGATTTGTGGTGTTGCTGTACTTAATATTTGCATGTTATATAATCAACTGCTCTAATGATTTTAATTTCTGAAGCTTTATTTCTGAAACATATCTGCTATTTACAAATGATTATGCAATAAAGTATCCTCTAAATGCAAGAGTGTCAATTCATTTGGAAAGCTTACCTTCCAACCCATGATCCTATAAAAAAAATTCCAATAAACATTTTAAACAAAATGCTAAAACAGAAAGGTGCAAATGGCAATCTAGTGGCAGACTACTGGTAAACAGTCCATGGCTGTCACACAACAGCCAGATTTATGAGATCAGCAACACGTTAAGTGCTCAATAAAAAATGTATTCTAAAATGGTTATAAGAGCTGCTCTGATGGACTCCATTAATATTTACTTGTAATCAAGTCAGGAGTAAGGCTTTCCTAATTTTGTTATTAAATTAGTTATTGGATACAGGCTAGGTAAGATGGTAAGTGTGTGTGTGTGAGCGTGTGTCTTACTTATATGCTTTACTAGATAGTTTCAATCATGTTTGTATATTAATTGACTGAAATTCACTTCTCTTCACAATCTCTTACTGCTTTGGTCGATGTTTTCCTGTATGTTTAGATTTGACTGGGCGGCTGGTGCCCATCTGTCGGTACTCTCTATGCATCTACTGATTAAGTCAAGGCCAGGTGCAAATAAATAGATAGTATGACTGCCCACTCAGTAGGGTACTGAGAATTTCATGGTGTAACATCTCATCGAGGAATAGATTTTATTCTAAATTCTACATTCTACAAAACAGGTGAGCTAAACAAACAGCTACAAAAGACAAGAATATTTTCAAGCTGAAATACAGAATCCAATCAATCCAGCTGCTGACTGACACTATCTTGAGAGAGCCCAACCTTGGTGAGTTAAAAGGATTGAAAATTGTCTTCACCAGCAAAAGAACTAGACTATCATTTATTAGATTGTATTTTTAAGGGTTATGCATCGCAGGTAGTGTCTAGACTTTATTTCATGTCAAAGAAAAGCATTAGTATGCATTAGTTATCTGAAGCTTCTTTCAATTTAGAGGGAATTAATGATAAAAACCCTTCAGATGTATAAACTAAATAGTTACTGTTGCATCTACAGCGAAATATTTCAGTTGTGAGCTTCTTCAAGCAAGATTAGAGTAGTAACTATATTTTGGGACCCTTTTAATCCAACTGAACAAACTTTAAGAGTGACTATAACCAGATTTGAGTGTAATGTAAATGAATGTAAATATAATTCAATATAATTAAAATCAACATAGCAAATCTTACATAAAGTTTTACATATATTTACTGTTTGTAAAATGCAACTGTAAATATAGATTTTGCAGTAAAATTTTAATTATATCTGAATTCTAGCCAAATTCCTGAGAGTCTGCATTTTCGATTTAAATAAATTATGATTTGTATTTGAATATTGTCTGCAGTAGGCTTCCCAAATACTGATGAAACAAATTAGCAGAATGTACACTGTCTGTGGGTTTATGTGTTAACAGTGTTGCAGACTTTCTCTGCCTGTGATTTTTTTTTTTTTTACCTTTTAATAATTGAACATTAAATCAAACATTATAATGCGTGATTAGACACAAAACATAACTAGTACCTCTCATGTATATGTTTAATTCTTTCTCTGTCATGTTTATGGTCATTTCTCATTTACAAGAATCCAAAAATCATGTGGTGTAACCATAAATGCAATTACGAAAGCTTGTTTGTTATTGCTCTATATCCGTTTAGATATTTATTTTACCATATTTTGCCCCTATTCTACATTTGCCCCAAATGTCCAGTTTAAATTCTACAATTTGTGATTTTACTTAGTTTTTAGAATGGATGGGGCATTTACTGTGCTTTAGGAGTAATATACGTTAAATATTCTCTGTTCCGTTTTGCTTCCCTGTATTGTGCATCATTAAAAAAAACAGTCGCAGGTACTGAAGTACACTTTCATGTGGCATTAACATGAAATAACAGTATTAAATTTGCAATAACAGTACAATAACAGTATTAAATTTAAATATTACAACTTTAAACACATTTAAACATTATCCACTGGTATGGTCTGATAAAGTGAATACTAGTTCTTTCTTTTTTTTGAAATCAGTTATATGAGTTTAAGTAAAAACGGGTTTATTGGTCAAATTTCTTGAGTGTCATTAATTACACATGGCACAATCATTTTTAAGACCATAAGCAATTACTGTTAAAGAAAAGCTCACGTTTTCCTATAAGTATATTTGTATGCATCATTCCAAATGTTTCAACGTTGAAACGCTTGAAATTTATATTTCGATTTTTGCCCTTTCTAAATCATTAAGTATACACGGTGTTCTGCTTTACAGTACTGACTGTAGCTCCTGACTTACTTGTTTCTGGAGGTAATATTTAATGCACCCAAACACTTAAATAACCTAAAATAACATGTGATATTGTTTTCACAGAGACCCCAAGTGAATGTTTTATGTTTACATGCACAAAGATCTGTGTTAATAGTCGGTCTCTTTCAGAGAATATGATTACTTGCTATGGCGATGTCCAACACTTGCTGTGTAGTAAGCTTCAATTATTATTATTATTATTATTATTGTTGTTGTTGTTGTTGTTGTTGTTATAACTGTTATTATTATTACTGTTTTTAGACACTGGACTGATTATAGTGAAGTCTTCTGTGTATGGCCGAACGGACAGCAGCACTTGTAGTATTGGTCGGCCTAATTCGCAGGTTGCTAATACCAACTGTTATTCGCTGATTTCTACAATTGCTGATAGGTACAGATTTACTTGCACTATTCTTACAGAATATTTCAGCATTATTATATTTCCTCTGTGATGAATTATATAACAACAATATAACTCTGGTGAGAGCATTTTGTCTTTATAACTCAAACAGATGCAATGGACTGAGAGAGTGTGAGTTAAAGACGGATGTACTTGGCAACCCTGACCCATGTTATGGAACTTACAAGTACTGCAACACAAGTTATGATTGTATCAATGCCGGTAAGTAGTCTATAGGTTATGTTTGATTTTTGAAAACACTTCAGAATTGGCATCACAATACAGTATTCCCAGTATAATTTCCCATGGTCCCTACTCCAGTTTATTTTGTCCCCTTTCTCTAGAGCTTGTTGTGATCTGCGAGCAGGGCTACAGCACACTGGATTGTGGTAGGAGCTCTTTCTCCCTACATTTGGGCTGCTGAGCAATTATTATTATTATTTGATGGTACACTTGGTTTACAGCAGGTTTATCTGTGCCTCTGTGTAGGAGCTGATTCTATTAAGATCATAAATGCAAACTTTGGGCGTGCTGACTCCAGAACCTGTTCAGCTGGACTCACCAACAATTTGATCCAGAATACCAACTGTTACGCTCCAAACACACTCTCAATTGTGGCCGCACTGTAACTTTGTTTTTGTTGTTTGTTTGTTTAAATATCTTACTTAGTAGATAATGACCTTTGGTGACAGCGGCCAATTTTACTTTCATTTAAAGGTGTAATGGAATGAAAACATGCACTTTACAAGCTTCAAGCACCATCTTTACAGATCCTTGTACTAAAACTGTTGAATACCTCACTGTGTCCTACATCTGCACTAGTAAGTAATCTTCTCCCCTTGACAGCCTTTTCTGTTTTTACCTTTTTTTTATAATCTTGGGCATACAGGAATAACTAAAGCACTTTTAAAGCAAGTATGAATAAAACAAGGTTAAGGCAAAAATGTTCAGAAAACAATGGACCTGTGGCCTAGGTTCACTCCCAAGGGTGATTATCTTCAAATCACACACACACACACACACACACGGAATCCTGGGTTATCTGTAATCACGTTTCACACTGCTCATCTATACCTGGGGTTACTTGTTAATCCTGGGTCTTCATTAACAGACGTTTCACACATTCCTAAATGCCGAGTTAACAATCTTATTTGCATATTTGCGGGTCACTGTTGCTGATTGGACGAACAGCAGGCAACGTATTTACACAACGCACATTTCCTGTTACTGATGTGACATGAGCCTTGCTGCTCAATTTCTGATTGGCTGTCTGTTGCCAAGCGTCCATCAGCTACAAGCAAACACTGCTCTGATTCACACTGAACAGACTTAGCACCACAATGCATGGTTAACGCCGCAAAAGCGGAGCTAACACCGCTTTCAAAATACAAGTGTGAAACCTTTCTTTACCCAGGGTTAAAAACGGTGTTTAAAATGACAATAACCCAGGGTTAAGTGCAGCGCAAATATCTCTGCGACACAGAAGTTAGTTTCAGCATTCAGTTGGACTCTGTATGTTCAAAGGTTTTTGTGTAAGACTTCCATTTGCAATTTGCAGTTACTTTTTTTTAAGAAGTTAGCTAGTATTTATCTCAGCATATTTTTATACAACTATACATATAATGTCTCATTAATGTTAATTAATATGGACCTTTGCTTGGCTGTTGGTACCTTTATACCCATGTAAAAACCTATTTGTTTATTTGTTTACCTGTTCTAAGATCCAGTGCTGTTATCCTCATTTTCACAAACATTTATTTAATTTTTTAAGTCAGTCAGCTTACTTCTTTTTAGTTTGTTTGTTTTTGGTTGTTTTATGCAATGAATCTGTTTCCTGCAGAGGAACTTGTGGCCTGTGAAGGCAGTACTGCGTCACTGAACTGTGGTTTGTACTCTTCTTTTCACTTCTATTCCCCTATTAATTATTATATACCTGTAACATTACATAACATTATAATAATACATTACATTCTACTACTTATATAACTATTTAACTATATTTAAACTATAAATATACGATTTAAACTATAAAAAGCTAATATACATTCTTCTAATTTTAGGTGCCAGCAATATAAAGATTATCAGTGCTAACTACGGCCGAACCAATTCCACCACATGTTCCTCAGGACGACCTTCCAGTCAACTCTCCAACACAAACTGCTTCACGGCTGACACAGTAACTAAAGTTGCAGCTAGGTAATGGAAGTAATTGAAGTGTAAATCTATTCCACCATCACATTGTCTGTCTCTGACCCCTGTCCTAACATCTATAAGTACCTGAAAATTGTGTACGTCTGTGTCTGATTTTTCTGCCAAACTGTGTATTCAATAATTGTGTTAATGCAGATCCCCACACACATATGGGTAATAGAATACTGTACTTATTAATCTCCAAAAGTGCATGTCACAGTGAAGTAGTACACAGACATAATGAAATTCATAAAAAGTTCCCAACTACAAAAATCCCTATATAGTGTTCATTTTTCCTCAAAATATGACTAAAATATAACTTAAAATTAAATAGTCTGAACTTTTATATCACATTGTTTTTTACAATATATTTATATCTGAATTTCTACACATCTTGAAGACAGTGCATATAACAGGAAAAGTATTTTATGTGCTGTTCTCTTTTTATTTGTTCTTTTTACTACTGATAGAATGACTTCCAGCTTTCCACCCAGTGGCCAGAAAAGGGATCACAAAGTTTTACCTACAAAGCCATACAGATGTTACAGTGCAAGAGCTTTGTTTTTAATGTACTTAACACTGGCAGGTTAAATCATTTTTGCTTTTGCATAATCAACTGCTGCAGTGATTTTGTTTCTGAACTATACTAATTGGCTTTTACATGTAATCCCACCATCCTAAACGAATCCACTTTACAAATGATTGCGCAATAAACTTTATAAACATACATATCAAGGTTGAGTTGTGTGTAGACAATTTTATGAAATCTAAGGCAGTGATTGTCCAAACAAATTGATACAAACAACAAAGTCTAATAAACATGTCAAACACAGAGCGGACAGGTGGCAAACAGAATCTAAAGGCATAATACTGGTTAACAGTCCAAGGGTGTTATACATATAGACACATTTCTGAGATCAGCAAATTACACACAATGTGTTACTATAGGCAATAGAGCCAACAGAAAGACTAATGTTTTGGATTTTTTTCTTTAATAGACAGGCAATAGAATAGTAAAAGTTCAGGGTAAAATTTGTTGTCTTATTTAAAAAAGTAAGAAAGAAAGAAAGAAAGAAAGAAATAGATAGATAGATAGATAGATAGATAGATAGATAGATAGATAGATAGATAGATAGATAGATAGATAGATAGATAGACATTCATAATAAAAATTAAATAAATAATCTCTGTTATTTCACTACATTTACAATACATTTCCTGCATTTGGCAGACACTCTCATCCAGAGCGATGTACAAGAGTGCTTTGAAGCCTCTATCAATGAATACATTATCACTGGTTCAATAGGTCACAGACTTAACATAAAACAATACATAAAACAAACAGGGAAAGATAAGAGCTAGTTTAAGTGTTTCAGGAAGAGGTAGGTCTTCATTCGTCGTTTGAAGACAGTCAGTGACTGACTGTTCGGCCATCTAGGGGAAGTAAATTCCACCACCTCGGTGCCAGAACAGAGAAGTGTCTAGATGTATACCTACAGGCATTTAAAAGGCATTTCCCGTGATTGCGCTTTGGTATTTAAATGCATGTGTTGTACTTCACAGAATTCCCACCAGGTGGCACATGGTACAACTCTGGCCAGAGCACATTATACAGTATAACGCAGTTCTTACATATATATATATATATTAATGCTTTAATACATATATGGTAATATTTACATTTTTAATGAACATGTATAAATTTACCCGTGATTGTGTGAGTGTAAAGCTGCGAAGTATTTTCATGTGCTTTGTAAATACTTAATTGCGCTGGTGTTTTCCTGCCATTTGCGCATAACTTTTTTTGTTCAACTTTAAAGATGCCTGTGCAAAGATAAAAATTAAAATGGACAACCTCTTGAGATTAAAGTCATTATAATGCAAAATTGAACGGGTAGTTATTCCAGAAAAAAAAGTCAAACTAAATAAAATTGTGACAAAGTAGTAATATTTCGCGAATAAAGTTAACACTATGAGAATAAAGTAAAAAAAATCACGAGATTCGTAGCAATACAAGATTAAATTCGTAATATTTTGAGAATAATGTCATTATTTACATTAACGTGTTTAGAGTGATGAATAATATATTAGGCCTATTTGTGTATAGTGAAATTAATGTATTAATAAAACGACTTAATGCATTAAGCTACATTGAGAATATGGATAAAAGTGAAACTTTACCCGTTGCATGCACAATTACTCTCACTGGTTGGTGATTACTGTTTCGCGCGCAGTGAGCAGTGGAAAAAGAATAGTTCATTGATCTACCTAAATAAATATGATATTTTAAAAATGTCAAAGTGACCGTCTAACATATTTTTTAATTTTTTAAAATCCACGAGAAATGTTGATGGTGTGCCTGATCAAAAGAGATCCTGAAGATGGAACTGCACACCTTTTATCAAGATAGTGGGAGACAGAAGCAAAGCGAGTTACACCGGTCAGTAACGGAGGACGCAACCACGTCATCGGTGACAGAAACCTCCACTGATCAGATAAATGATACTGAGCACAGTCCTACTAAATTGCATATGGTAACAGATAGCAGAAAGCATATGGTAGTAGCATGGACGACGCTAGGCCATTTTTAGGTGGGCTTTAGCCCCCCTAACATTTCTACTCAGCCCTCCTAAAATTCTGCCATTCTCCATAAACTCTACACCAGGAACGATTCTAGGATTTTCATTTAAGGGGGGCTTAGCCCCCAATGTGGGTATAATAGTAAAAAAATAATAATTAATTAATTAAAATAAAGGTTTGACTAACAGGGTAGGATGGTAAACTTATTGCAGCATTCCACTGTATATGGCATAGATGTGTCTAACATGTGAGTACTGAACAAGCCAAATACGAGTCTTTCTAATCACACACACACACACACACACACACACACTTGTCCTCTGATCCTCACTCTGTGACGCTGCGGTCTGCGGATTGAAGAACGTGCTGAAAGCCGGGGAGGAGCCGAAGAGCCGCCGTTTTCATATGAAATTTTAAGAGGACTGAGGAGATCACCAATTTGTGTAGAGTTTATGTATATTTTTAGGGGGGCTGATTAGAAAATGGCTGATTAGAAATGGCCTAGCAAAGCCCATGCTCTACACAAATTGGTGATCTCCTCTTACCTAGAGATGGTGGGACCGGTCGAGCAGTGCTAGGGGATTACTAGGGTGCAAAATAGAGCACACCATTTGATGAATAGAGCAAACATTTGATGGTCTAAGTAAATAAGTAAGTAAATAAGTAAATTTCTATACTTATCAAATCATAATTTTGCTAAACTATTTTAATTTTTTCTCCCCAACTGAATATTATTGGATATTTCTTGTGGATTCATAATTTATAATCCCAATCTCAAATCAACTGTAGTTCCAGGTTGTTACACAACCACAACAAACGTGCAATAGGAGGTAAATATCTATGTAAGGCACTGTGTGTGTGTGTGTGTGTGTGTGTGAGGTCTCAAATTAATTCAGTTGTGCCCATATTTTGGATTGTGTGTGTCATTATAACAAAAAAAAAAAACAATTACCTAATTATCTTCAAATAATTATCATAATTATTAGATGAAATTCTGCAGTGGCCTGTCAAATGATGGTAAAAAAGGATGGCTGTCATCAGGATGTTGTAATAATCATAATTGTAAGAGAGAGACCTTGACTATTAATGCAATATGTTGAATAATAATGCAGTTCTTTGATATGAAGTTCCATAAAGGAAAAGTTTATTTCCAGGACAAAAATTTACAAATAATTTACTCACCCGTCATCCAAGATCTTCATGTCTTTCTTTCGTCAGTCATAAAGAATTTTTTTTTTTTTTTTTTTTTGAGGAAATCATTTCACTTCCAAAATGCAGTTTAAATGCAGCTTCAAAGAGCTCTAAACGATCCCAGCCGAGGAAGAAGGGTCTTATCTAGGGAAACGCTCGGCCATTTTATTTGAAAAAAAACCCCAAAAAATCCATTGTAACTCCTCTAAAGTTGAAGTTAAAGTCAAGGTCAGGTAGTCATTATGACACTCTGCCTGAAGCTTTATGACATTATGACAGCATTATGACACTCTGCCTGAAGCTTACTTTACTCACCTGTAAGTTCCTTCCATACTTTTCCAGATGAAATCCATGTTTGTGTTAAACTAATTGTTATCCCTTCCATCTGTGTGTTGCTATCTGTGTTTGCTTTACAGTGATTATTGCAGCTCCTGGCTTGCTTGTTTCTGGAGGTAAGTTTCCTGAAGCTTCCTGAAAACTCTACTCCTTCATAAGTTTCTTTCAGTTGAAATTTTTACCTCTTCCAAAGTACAGGAGAAATAGAAAAGTAGATAAATCAATGTTATTTTAATAGTAAGCTATTTGTGTTTGCTTTACAGCGAGTATTGCAGTAGTCAGCTTGCTTGTTCCTTCAGATAATAATTGAAAGCAGTCAAACTCCATTATTTTAAATAACCTATCATCTGATAATTGTTTCAGAGAAAACCTGAACAAATCAGTCAGGTTTCCATCTTATATCTGTGTGAATAAACTGTCGTTTCAGAGAGGGTGATTACCTGTGATGGAGATGTCCAGCGCCTCCTTTGTTTAAATGTCTTTCTTACTGTATAGCTGTATTATTACAGGACACTAGATAAAGCAAGGCTGAAAATCTGTTTTTCTTTGAATTGGAAAGACTTTTAGTTGTTCTATATTTCTCAGAACACTGGAGTAATAAAGGTGACGTCTACTGTGTTCGGCCGTATGGATAGCACGATCTGTAGAACATCACATCCCCCTCTTCACGATACTTACACTGGCTGTTCAAGTAATTTTTCCACTACTGCTGACAGGTACAACATTTTTCAGTTTATTATATACACAAAAGATCTGCCACATTTGAGAGCAATTTTAATGTGATTTAATATAAATTCTATAATACTTTAAAATAATAGATACCACTGTGCTGCTAAATGCTGGAATCTAATTGATCACAAAATGTTGTTCTACATCAGCTCTATATAATAGACAGAATAACAGAACAGTGCTTACAATGTTCTTTCTAGAGTAGCCACTTACACAGGGACGTGTATTGCTAACACTGAACATGACTGTTGATATGGTGAAATTTCCTATAAACAAATGATTATTTCATATTTCTAGGAAGTTTTATGTATCAGTGCTTTGTTTCCAACAAGGTAAAGACAGAGGACTATGAACATTTCAGTTTCACAGTAAGAGCTACTGTCACTGTTATGCAGCTTTTTGTTTGTTTCTTTGTTTTTTGACTTATAAATTTCAAGCGAGAGGAACAAAAAGAGTTTACACTGGTCAGGAAAGACAGTGTAAAGCTGCTATAACAAACAAGATATGGTATTTGTTATACCAGCTTGATGTTCCTCTATATTCTCTATGTATAAATGTCACTGGAGACGAGCTTGGTGGGATGAGCGAAGGTAAACACAAAAACGACACAGTCAGGTAGTGAAGTCACAGAGGTAGCAACGATAATAACAGCCGTTATTATAGAGCTCTGGTGATTGGGTGCAGGTGTCAGTGCTAGAACGCTGGTGATTGGGGTCATGGCTGAGTGGCTGTGGTCGGTGCATCCGTGACAATATGGATAGTAAGAAAAATTCACTCTCACAGAGTTTCCTCACCCCTTTTGATTATGCACTACGATTGCATTTTTCTTTTGTGATAATTAAATATTGATGAACAATAAAAATATTTCTACAAATTACAGCAGTGCAGGCCAGTCAATATACATGGTTCTTTGCTGAACCATGGTGAGGCCTGTTCTGAGTGGAACCTGTCCTGTAAAACCACTGTATGGTCTTGCCCACCATGCTGCAGCTCAGTTTCAGGGTCTTGGCAATCTTCTTATAGCCTAGGCCATCTTTATGTAGAGCAACAATTATTTTTTTTCAGATCCTCAAAGAGTTCTTTGCTATGAGGCGCCATGTTGAACTTCCAGTGACCAGTATGAGAGAGAGATAACACCAAATTTAACACACCTGCTCCCCATTCAACACTAACAAGTCACATGACACCGGGGAGGGTAAATGGCTGATTGGGCCCAATTTGGACATTTCCACTTAGGTGTGTACTCACTTTTGTTGCCAATGGTTTAGACATTAATGGCTGTGTGTTGAGTTATTTTGAGGGGACAGCAAATTTACACTGTTATACAGGCTGCACACTCACTACTTTACATTGGAGCAGAATGTCATTTCTTCAGTGTCACGAATCTCAGTTTTCACAGTGTCACATGAAAAGATATAATAAAATATTCACAAAAATGTGAGGGGTGTACTCACTTTTGTCAGATACTGTATCTCTAAATAACCCACTAAAGAAACAACCAATATATATAAAGATTTACAAAATGAACCAAACTAAACCAAAAACAAAAAAACACTCAAGAGAAAGGGGACGCTAGTGACGCCAAAATAAAGAAAAAATAAGAATACAACAAAACCAATTCTAACTTATTTTAAACCTCTTACCTAACTAAAGACGGAAACAAAAGAAACAAATCTTCATCGCCAAGTGCCGTATACTTTCCTACTCTCAGCTCCTAAAAATGAAAGTATGGGGGGGGGTTGTCACCTCTTTCCTAGGGTGTCTAAACTTCAAGTTATCTACGTGTTGCACAATAGGAATCGCATAACATCTTCCCTATCCACCGTTCTCATCAGTGAAAAGTAACAAAATAAACCAAATGAAAAAACAGTTCAAAGAGAAAAACAACGAGTAATAAGGGACAGCAACCAGACAGGGAGCAGCCAGCAAAGGAGAAGAAAGAAAGGGGGCCTCCATTTACTCCTTCCAATGTCCTTTTATCTGCCAGCGGAAACATTTCTGGCAGCGGACAGGTCAGCAGCGCGTTGCTTAATGATAACTAACAACTTTGTGAGCCAATCGGCAGTCAAGGGAGGCAGCCTAAGAAATCGACAGGAAAAGAAGAGAGCAAGCAGGACAGAGAAAGAAACAAAACACAGGCACTCCCACAAGGACATTTATGGACATAACAGTGCTGTTACTGCATTACTCCACACTAGACCTCGTTCATCCTGACCTCAGAGCAAGCGTGAAAGATAAGCTGGATATGCACATGAAACATCATGACAAGCTGGAAAGTTTCTAGGATGCAGTGATCACAAGAAACTTCAGTCATGGTCCTAAGTGGATACCAGATTTTATTACTAAAGTCACAGGACCAGTCCCTTGCAAATTCATACTAGGAGATGGCATGGTCATTCAAAGACACATGGACCAGATAATGGCAAGACCTGGAGACAAGGATGTAGAAGAATCCAGGATCAGGGAACAACCAGTGATGCCAATGGATCCAGCTGATACTATTCAATTGTCAGAGAGTTCTGGTACTAAAGGTAACAGTTGTTTTCCATGAAAAAAAAAAATCACAAATCAGTCAGGGATGGTCATTTCATTTCCAAGCGTATATATCAAAAGAGCAGTGGTGGAGGTAACGAATTACAACTACTCACGTTACTGTAATAAATTTTTTGGGTATTTGTACTTTTAATAGTATATTTTTAAATCTGTAATTTTACTTGTACTTAAGTACTGTAACAACACACTCAGGAGGCAGTGAGAGAATCGAATGCCACTTTATTTATTCCAGGCAGGCAGAAGGCAAAACGTAAAACAGGCAAAACAGGTAACTTAGGCAGGCAGGCAAAACGTAAGACAGGCAGGCAGGCAAAACTTAAGAGATCACTGACTTGAAACACACTTACGGCACATAAGCCTTACAGAGAGCGGGGAAGTGCTGTTGGGGCCGACGTGCCCATGACAGTACCCCCGTCGATCCGGGCGGCACTGGTGGAACTCTGTGAGTAGCGCAGGATTGAGGATGTCTTCTCAGTCCACCCATGATCTTTCCTCTGGACCATACCCCTCCCAGTTGACCAGATACTGCAGGCGGCTGTCTCGTCGCCTGGAGTTCAGAATCTCCCGGACCTGGTAGATGGTGTTGTCCACATCGATCTCGGGTGGCAGTGAGATCATGGGCTCTGTGGAAGGAGGGAGAACAGGGTTAGTGTATGGTTTTAATAGCGAAACATGAAAGGATGGGGAGATGCGGTAGCGTTCCGGGAGACCGAGCTCATAGGTCCCTTCATTGATGGGTCGCCGGATGGTGAAGGGACCTATGTAATGAGGGCTGAGTTTTTTGCAGGGAAATTTTAGGCAGATGTCTCACGTAGAGAGCCAGACTCGATCTCCCGGATGGTAGTGCAGTGTTCCCCGTTGGCGCGCGTCAGCGTGGCTCTTCTTCTGGCGAATCGCGTGGCGCAGGTGGATGTATGCCGACTCCCAAACCCTCTCACTCTCTCTGAACCAGTGGTCGACAGATTTGGACAGCTCGCTCGACCATGGAAACAGAGGCAGCTGGTAACCGAGCATGCACTGAAAAGGAGTGAGTCCAGTGGCTTCTTGGAGGAGCGAGTTTTGTGCATACTCAGCCAAGGGAAGATATTTGCTCCGTTTGTGCTGGTGATCACGGTAGTATGCTCGAAGATAGCGCCCTACTTCTTGCACCTTGTGCTCCGTCTGGCCGTTAGACTGGGGATGATAACCAGAGGACAGGCTCAGCGATACACCCAGTTGTTTAAAGAACCCACGCCACACTTGGGACACGATCTGGGGCCCCCTGTCAGACACAATGTCTTCGGGGATGCCAAAGTGTCTGAAGACGTGGTTAAAGAGAGCCTCAGCCATTTCCATGGCTGTGGGCAGGCCCTTGAGGCATATCAGCTTGCACGCGTTGGAGAACCGATCGACCACAACGAGAATGGTGGTGAAGCCGTCCGACATGGGCAGATCAGTAGCGAAATCGATCCCCAGGTGGGACCAATCGGAAGCGGCATGACCTTGCCTTCCGGCAGACAGCATGGTGTGGAAATCACAGCACAGACGGGACATCCTTTCACGAACTGGAGCACTTCCTTCGTCATGTTGGGCCACCAATACTTATTCCGGATGAGTGAGAGGGTTCGTTGACTGCCTGGATGTCTGGAGCCCGGAGAGGAGTGCACTGAGTCCAGAAGGATGAGGCGCAGTGAAGTCGGGACATAGATTTTCCCTTCTGGACCTCCCGGTGGAGCAGACTCTTCCGTAGTGGCGGCACGGATGTCCTTGTCAATAGCCCAGAGGAGAGGACAGACGAAGAGATTTGGAGGGAGTATGGGCTCGCATTCTTCCGGTAGGGAATCTGGTGAGCGCATCTGGGACAGTGCATCCGCTTTGATGTTTTTGTGCCCGGGATGGTAGGTGATAGTGAACCAGAAGCGAGTGAAGAAGAGTGCCCAGCGAGCTTGTCTAGGATTCAGGTGTTTTGCTTCCCTGAGGTATTGGAGGTTTTTGTGGTCTGTTATTACCTCAAAGGGATGGACAGCTCCCTCCAACCAATGCAGCCACTCTTACAAAGCCAGCTTAATGGCTAGTAATTCCCGGTTGCCGATGTCATAGTTTTGCTCTGCCGGGGTTAGCTTTTTAGAAAAGAACGTGCCGGGGGCTCACCTCCCCGTTGGGACAGCACCGCTCCTACTCCTACAGCTGAAGCGTCTACCTCCACCATGAAAGTTCAGCTGGGATCGAGATGCAGCAGGGTAGGTGCGGAGCAGAAGGTGGCTTTCAGCTTATGGAAGGCTTCGACTGCGGAAGTCGTCCAGCTTAGCACCTTGGGTTGGTTGCGCAACAGCGAGGTGAGAGGCGCAGTGTGTTTACTGTAGCCAGCAATGAAGCGGCGTTAAAAGTTTGTGAACTCCAGGAAGCATTGAAGATCTTTGATGGTTTGAGGTGGCGGCCAGTTCTTCACTGCTTTCACTTTGGACTGGTCCATTTTGATGCCCTCCGAGGAGATGACATAGCCGAGGAACTGAACGACTGGTTGGTGGAACTCACACTTCTTGAGTTTCAGGTAGAGGTGGTGACGGCAGAGACGCTCGAGTACCTGCCGGACGTGGCGGATGTGCTCCAACCGGTTCGAGGAGTAGATCAAGATGTCATAGATATATACGATGATGAACCAGTGGAGCATGTCACGGAAGATTTCATTCATGTAATTTTGAAACACCGATGGGGCATTGGAGAGTCCGTATGATATGGTAGTGTCCCGATGGTGTGATGAACGCCGTCTTCCACTCATCACCTCACCGAATGCGGATAAGATTGTAGGCACTCTGTAAGTCGAGCTTGGTGATGATGTGAGCTCCACGTAGTTCTTCTTCTAGCTGGGACCAGTGGCAGGGGGTAGGTGAACTTCAACGTTTGCGCGTTTAGACTCCGATAGTCGATGCACGGCCGAAGCCCACCATCCTTCGAAGAAGAAGCTGGAAGCTGCCGGGGAGGTGGATGGGCGTATAAATCCCTGGCGGAGCACCTCTTGAATGTATTCCTCCATCGCCTTTTGTTCCGGGACGGACAGAGGGTAAATGCGACCCTTGGGCAGTTTAGCGTCGGGCAGGAGATCCACCGCACAGTCCCATGATCAGTGTGGGGGCAGTTTTGTTGCTGCAGCTTTGCTGATCACGTCCTGGTAATCCCTATACTCTCCTGGGAGTTCCACTTTGGTGCACTGCTGGTGCAGGTTTTCGATGCTTGTAGATCCCAGGAGGGCTGTTTTGGGAGCCGGGAGTGCTTTCATGCAATCACAAAGGCAGTAATTGCTCCATTGATTGATACTTCCCGTGCTCCAACAGATGTTGGGCTGGTGCAGCACCAGCCAGGGGCGTCCCAGGACGACATCCACTCTGGACTCCTCCAGCACTAGGAGTGAGAGTGTCTCCTCATGCAGGCAGCCAATGCAGAGAGTCAGTTCGGGGGTTAACCACTGCACCAGTCCGTGACCTGGCGGCTTTCCTTGGATCGGCTTTTCGTTTATAAAATAATAGCAGTGTGCTATTGTTATGATAATCATCATGCAAATTACAAGAACATTTGTTATCATTGTAATACAGACTGTATTAATTAATTCCTAATTAATATTGCTAAATTGTTTTTGTTCTAATTTTATTGCTGACTGTGTACTTGTTTTATTGTCTTATATATATTAGTAAGGCATAATGTTTTTGTCTTATTGTAAGTGTTATGTAATGAATGGAAAGCAAAGTATATATAGGCTGATTAACCCATAATTTCATTTGTCTAATTCCTCTGTGATTTTTTCCAGAGGAAACATCCATCTAAGTTTGATCAGTACCATGACATCATAACAGCAGTCGTCACCGGAAGCCCACAGCCACACCAAACAAACTCTCAGCAAGTAAGCAAGCCAAGTTACCAGATATGATGTTAGCTGCTACGTGTTTTTAGTATCTTAGTAAAAACACATTATGGTAAGAAGACTTACAACTTTATTTGTGTGATGCTGTTTCATTTATTTATTTATTTATTTATTTATTTTGAATATGTTTAGTGGTGTTGTTCTGTGATTCATATATAAACCACACCCGACAGTTTGGTTCGCATGAATAGCGCGACTAGATTAATAGCAAGTTAATACTGTTTTACTGTATCATTCAACAAATATCACCAGCTAAAAATTAAGTAGTACTCCGAGTAGTTTTTATGAGTAGTAATTTGTATTTTTACTTAAGTACTTTTTTTTTTTAAAAAACAGTACTTTTACTTGTAATTGAGTATCATTTCAGCAATGTAACAGTACAAATTGTTGACTGAGTACAAATTTTCAGTACTCTTTCCACCACTACAAAAGAGCCAAAAAAGACAGGGACACCAGCATGAGTGTTGAATGTTTATAGTTTTAAAATGAATAAGTAAAAGAGTAAGGAGGAAGGAATGTAGTAGATGGGAGTGTCATAGCCTAAATGTCTTGTAGATGGCAGTGTTGTAGAAGAAGTAGAAGTTTTAGAAGCTGTGATTGCAAAGTGTGTGTCAGTGAAGTAAGAAAATGGTGCGTGTGTGTGTGTGTGTAGTTATTTCCATGTGATGGGGGTTGCATATGTTCAGTAAGCTAAGCTAACACTCTTTTGTCTTTACATCCTTTTAAAACAAGTATATTACTAGTGGCGGGCCGTGCATTTCACACCTAGGCCTTCACTGGTGTCCTTCCTGAATTAATCCACCTCTATAGCATCATTATGATGCCACAGCAATAGATACTAATCAACCGTTAAATAACAAAGTAAAAAAGAAATTAGGCTACAGTATTTCACACCTCACAAGGAATAGTCCATTTTATTACCTTTACTTTTCTCAAAAAAGACATTCTTGATGCCGTATGCAGCAAACTGCAACCTCCGGAGGACGCAACAGCCGAAATGAGACGCAGCGAATATAGAAACACTGTATAACAGTGCGTTGTGTCACAGGCTCTTGTAGAAAACATGAATAAAATTACATGACATATAGCAAAAAAACAAATGAACACAATTCAGTCTCACAAGTTTCCTTTCACTGCAGAAAAAAAAAAACCACAGCCCACCCTGGGGATCTAGAATGAAGGCAAACTGAAAACCCAGGAAAAAAGAAAACCCAAAAGCATAAATGGTTCTTCAAAAAGCTTACTAACTATTTTGAAGAATCAAAAGGATTTTCTTGAAAAGTCTTTTCTTGAAAAGTCTACAAATGCATTTTTCTTGAAAATGCATTTGTAAGGATGTCCATGACTAAATCGATTTCTTCTCCTTTGTCAGCCATTGTGAGTTAAAATATATATATATATATATATATATTTTATTTAGTTTGTGTGGTTCACTGCCTCTGACTACTCGAATTATCCAATTAAAACACGTAATCATATGCCTGCTACATGGCAGCTATGAAAAAAACCCTCCAGCTACACACTCATATCCTTGTGCATACAAGTTTTAACATAATAGACTGATTAAGACGAAGTAAGAACAGGATCCTGGGAAAGGAATAAACTGTAGGGATTAGTAGTTTTAGGTGTCCTTTGCACTGATGACTGTTCCAATGGCAGGAACGATTCATGCAAGCGCCTGTTGTCCACGCTGTAGTTTAGTTAGATTTTTCACAAACATTTCACTCTTCTACTGAAAAGAAAGCAGAATCAACATCCAGCAACATCCAGTGTTTGATTTAATATTACATAATGATCAATCATTCAGTATTAAGACAATCATTAAGCTAAAAATGTGACAAAGTACATCTGTGACCAAAACTGGGGGAAAATCATAAAAGTCTGTAAAAAATCCTGGAAATATAATCAGTATAATACCTGCACATCCAGGGACTGCAGTATGGTTTGTGCTCTGCGTATGTTCCTGTCCTGCTGGTTGTTCCTCCCAAACTCCAGAGCTACATCTGTAGCCACAATTTCACTGGATGTAGCTGGATGTTCTTTACAGCCTGGTCTGGATTTGGACAGGGTTCTTTTGGGCTACTTGCTATCTTTTTTATCCAATCTTCCTTTCTTTCTTTATTATTTTCTGTCTGTCTGTCTGTCTTTTCTTTCCCCAACATTTGGACCCAGAACACCAAATGTTAAGTTTATGAATGAATAAACTTCAAGAAAGACACAAAAATAGAAGCTGGTGAGAAAATTACATTATTAAACTATAAGCATATAAAAACAGACATGCTGTTTTTAAAATACATAACTTGGAATGTGGAATAACTAATGAAAGAAACAATGCTTCTAGGAGGTAAGGTGTCACATCTCTTGGTATGGATTATTTTAAAGTTTTCTCCAGTTGTAAATACAACCCTACATGCTGTTCCATCCTGGAGGAAAGAAACATTATTAGTTTTTAATGCATGAATCACACCACCACCTGGCACGGATTCTTTTTAATGGCACACCCATGTCAATGGGTTCATATCTGTGACATAATAATAGTACTAACAATACAACAAAATTATGATATAATATTAAAAAAAAAAAAAAAAAAAAAAAAATAATAATAATAATAATAATAATAATAATAATTATTATTATTATTATTATTATTACTACTATTATTATTATAGTATTGTATACTCAACTTTTACTACAGTATAATTTGAAAAATATCAATTTTATTTAATTTCATACTGTCCAAAGAGGAGGTATATGGATGTAATAAATAAAAGATAGTGGGTGCAAGTGTTGAGAATACAGAAGATAGGGATAGGTGGAGAGAAATTATTTGCTGTGGCCACTCCTGAAGGGAAAAGCTGAAAGAAGAAGAAGAAGATTTTTCATATGTAGGGGATGTGGAAATTAAATTATCACATGATTTGCATGTGAAATTTACACATATTTATTATTGACTTTACATATTAATGTCACAGGGACCCAGGAACAGAGACAGGAGAGCTGATGGTGAGTGTGGAATAAAATTCTACTGTACTCACTACAAAAATCTGACTCCAGCTCCACACCGACCCGACAGCTCAGTCTGAGTGAGACTCACAGTTAATTAGGCCTCCAAACTAAATAAGCCAATCAAGCAGACTAGATGAATGCAGATTTTATTTGTAATCAGTGCTGACACAAGGATTGAGATGCTCATGCATGAACGTCCCAACAACCTCTACCCGGGGAACTCCAACTACAGCCTTTATATACATTTCCCTTATCTCTCCAATGTAACACGTCACTGGTTCTTTGCCAAGACAATCCCACCCATTTTCTTTTTTGGACCTTTTAGGTTCTTTTTTTACACCATTATCTTTGAATTTACAACTTTTTGAATACCATTATAATTAAACTTTCCTAAATCATTATATTAAAAATTGGGCGTTTCCGCCCCCACCAGTGGGATTGTCTTCGGCCTCACTCTCTCCAACACCTCATTCTTCCTCAGGAGACAGCATGGGTAAGTTCTCAGTTCTTCAGGGGCCAACACCCTTTCTTTTTATTTTTCTACTTTACACTCTACACTTCACGGCTTTTCTGATTTATCCGCTGTCTTCTATGCATGTACTCTAGACATTTCACCTGGTACCACCATCGCCGTCCAGCACGCGCTGCATTTACTTCATAATGAGATCACTGCCGCTCAAGGTACCAGTGGAGCGAAGATTGGCCATGATAATCTAGGGTACGTCTCCGCCATTGATTGGTCCAAGTTTGGAAAGCCTGGTACCGCAGAGAAGGCCTGCCAGACTGACATCATCGATACAGCTGCCTGTTCTCCAAAGCCCTTGCAGCCTGTATGCAAGGCCCGCGACAGAGCTACATGCCGTGTTAAACCCTATATTGTTCTTAAGCTCAAACGATCTAACGAATAAACCTTCCCTGAGATCTCACTCTTGCTGTCCCCTGATTATTTCACACAACATCAAACACACACCTCATACATATATCCTCAATATCTCCCACATGAGTCAAGTGACTGAGTCTTTATTGTGCAGCCAAACAGTGCAAAACAGGTGAAGAACTGAAAACGTAACTTAAAGAGAGGCTTATCTGAGTGGCGTGCAGGGAATCCGAGATACGTCCACACAGGACAAGACGAGGTAGGAGCTGTAGCTTAAAGTCCACAGGGAACTGGAAGGTAGCATGAACAAGACGAGTGTGACATCAATACTAGTCGTTTCTCGTGTGAATGAATGCGTGTTAAATAGTGTGTGTAATAATGAGTGTCAGGTGAGGTGTCAATATTCTGGTGATTGAGGGCGTGGTTGTGGTCGGGATGGTGCTGATGGAACTTGGAGAGTAGTGAAGGGTCGAGAATGTCATCCCAGTCCACCCACGATCTCCGGTCCGTACCCCTCCCAGTCGACCAGATACTGAAGGCGTCCGCCTCGCCATCTGGAGTTTATGACCTCCTGGACCTGGAAGGTGGTGTCAACGGGGTCGACCTCGGGTGGAGGGAGCACCTCGGGTTCTGTGGCTGCAGGAAGAACAGAATCAGTAAAGGGTTTTAACAGAGAAACATGGAAGGTGGAAGAGATACGGTAGTGCCGAGGGAGCTGGAGCTCATAGGACACTTCATTGACTTGTTTCTTGATGGTGAAGGGTCCTATGTAGCGGGGACTCAGCTTCCTGCAGGGCAGTCGTTAGCGCATATTCCACTAGAGAGCCAGACCCTATCGCCCGGTTGATACCGCGGAGCGTCTTGCCGATGGGTGTCGGCCTGACTCTTGTGGCGATGGACCGCCCCTTGCAGGTGGACGTGGGCTGATTCCCATACCCTCTCATTCTCTCGGAACCAGAAATCCACGGTGGGCACTTCAGCTGGTTCCCCCGTCCAAGGGAACAGTGGTGGCTGGTACTCGAGTACACACTGAAAAGGAGTCAGCTCGGTCGATTCTTGACGGAGGGAATTTTGGGCGTATTTGACCCAGGGGAGGTATTGGCTCCAGGTATGTTGGCGGTCATGCCAGTAGGCCCTTAGATAGCATCCGATCTCTTGAATCTTCCACTCTGTCTGGCCGTTGGTCTGAGGGTGGTAACAACTTGAAGAAGCCTTGCCACACTCTGGAGACGAATTGAGGCCTCCTATCCGACACAATGTCTTCGGGAAGGCCGTAGTGTCGGAAGACATTGTGGAAGAGGGCCTCTGCTGTCTCCAAGGCCGATGGGAGTCCTTTCAGTGGGACGAGTTTGCACGCTTTGGAGAAGCGATCGATGGTGATGAGGTGATGAGTGGTGTACATGTTAGAACTGGGCAGATCAGTGGCAAAGTCAACCCCTAGGTGTGACCAGGGATGACGTGGAATAGGAAGTGGTTTTAGTTTACCTTCGGGAAGACAACTCGGGGTAGAAACCATGGCACAGACAGAGCATCCTTTGACATAGTGGGCCACATCTTGGGCCATGTTGGGCCACCAATACCGCTCCTGGAGGAGTGAGAGGGTTCGCTGCCTGCCCGGATGACCCGATCCCAGAGATGTGTGCAATGAGTCCAGAAGGGTGAGGCGTAGAGGAATGGGTACGTACGTCTTACCTTCTGGACCTCCCAGCGGGGCAAGTTCGTCTCTGGTGGCAGCACGAATATTCTTGTCCAGAGACCATGTGATGGGGCATACAAACAAGGCTCTGACTCTTCAGGTGTAGGGTCTGGAGAATGGAGGCAAGAGAGAGCGTCGGCTTTGGTATTTTTTGTTCCTGGACAATAGCTGACGGAAAAACGGAAGCGGGTGAAGAAGAGAGCCCACCAAGCTTGTTGTGGGTTTAGCCGTTTAGCCTCTCGGAGATATTGCAGATTCTTGTGGTCGGTTATAACCTCGAATGAGTGGTTAGCTCCCTCCAGCCAGTGCCGCCACTCTTCCAGGGCCAGTTTAATGGCCAACAGTTCCCTGTTTCCGATGTCATAATTCTGCTCTGCCAGGGATAGCTTTTTAGAAAAGTAGGCACATGGGTGGAGTACAGGAGGCTCACCTCTCCTCTGGGATAGTACGGCTCCCACGCCAAGGGAAGAGGCGTCCACTTCCACTACGAAGGGTCGGGTACGTTCCGGGTGAACGAGAGTGGGGGCCGTGCAGAAGGCGGCTTTCAGTTTCTGGAAGGCGACATTAGCTTTGGGTGTCCAGGTGAGTTTCTTGGGCTTTTGGCATAGCAGGGACGTGAGAGGGGCCATGAGTCCACTGTATCCTGCGAAGAAACGGCGGTAGAAGTTCGCAAACCCCAGGAAACGCTGGAGGTCCCTAATGGAGGATGGTTGTGGCCAGCGTTGGACGGCCTCCACCTTGGTGTGGTCCATCCGGATGCCCTTAGGTGAGATGACGTAACCTAGGAATTGGATGGTAGACTGGTGGAACTCAAATTTCTCCTGTTTCAGGTACAGGTGGTGGTGACGGAGCTGGGTCAGTACCTGTCTGACATGCTCCACATGCTCAGTGAGATTCGAGGAGTAGATAAGTATATCATTGATGTAAACAATGACAAACTTGTGGAGCATGTCCCGGAAGATCCCATTAACGAAGTTCTGGAAGATGGATGGGGTGTTAATGAGACCGTACGGCATGACCCGGTACTCATAGTGCCCTGATGGTGTAACGAAGGCGGTCTTCACTCATCTCCAATTCATCGAATATGGATTAAATTGTAAGCGCTTCGGAGATCCAGTTTACAGAAGATGTGAGCTCCCCGTAACTCTTCCAAGGCCGAGGGCACCAGAGGTAGGCGCTATGCGAACTTCACGGTTTGAGAATTGAGGACTCTATAATTGATACACAGCCAAAGTCCTCCATCGTTTTTAGCTATGAAGAAGAAGGTGGACGCCACCAGAGAGGTGGATGGCTGAATGAACTCCTGTTTTAGAGCCTCACTAATGTACTCCTCCATGGCTTGGTGCTCTGGGATCGAAAGAGGGTAAACTTTACCCTTGGGCAGTTTGCTCCCTGGCAGATGGTTTATGGCACAATCCCATGGCCGGTGAGGTGACAGTTTGGTGGCAGCCGTATTACAGAAGACGTCGCGGAACGTTTGGTACTGCTTTGGGAGGTCGACCTGGATGGATGAGCCGGGACTATCAATTGTGGTAGAGCCTAGGATGGTGGTTTCCGGAGATGGCACCGGTAGGGCTCGCAGGCAGTGCTGTATACAGTACTCACTCCACCGTACAATACTTCCAGAGAGCCACTGTATGTCTGGTTGGTGTTACACCAGCCAGGGCCATCCTATGACCACATTGACTGCAGCATCCTCCAGCACCAGTAGGGACAACTTCTCCTCATATCCCAGTCGTAGGGTTAACTCCGGAGTCCTCCATCGCACCAGTCCGTTACTTAGCGGTTTCCCCTGAATGGTGGTTATGAGGTAACGGGTAGGGTTTCTTTGGCGAGGTATGGTGCAGGTGGACAGTAGACAAGAGGAGATGAAATTACCAGGTGATCCGGAATCAAAAAGCACTTTTACTGTGAAGGCCCGGGAGGTGTGGATTAACACAGCATCATGGTAGTGGTGAGATGTCATAACTGAGTTAATAAGGGCTGTGCTCACCGCGAGGAGGGCGGACTGGGCAGGTCTGGAGGAGATGGCCGCAGTACAGACACAACCGCTGACCAATGTGACGCTGGCGCTCGTCATGAGAGAGGTGGTAGCGGTCAGTCTTCATGGGTTCTGGTGCTGGGGAATCTTCAGAGGATGGAGTAGCCAGAGAACTTCCCTCCTCGACGGAGACAGCAGCGAGATGTTGGGACACGCGCTGGGCCTTTAACAGGTAATTTTCCAGGTCGACAGAGTCATCATAGATGGCCATTTGCCTTCGGAGCATAGGATGTAAGCCGCGCCGATAAGCTGATAAGCCGAGAGAAGCACCGCCACATTCCAGCCACTAGAGGCTGCCAGCATGCGGAAACGGAGATTGTACTCGTGAATGGGCTGCTCGGCTTGCCGTAGGTTCCACAGCTCATCATGGACGGAGAGAGCGGAAGCACTCGTGCTGAACACCGCCTTGAAGTGCGCCACGAACGTGTCAAGGGTGTCCAGTGTGGGACTTTTAGATGTCCAGAGTGACTCGGCCCAGCGGCGCGCGTTACCGGATAATAGCGAAAGCATGAACGCTATCTTTGTGCTGTCTCCAGAGAATTGCTGGGGCTGCATGTCGAAGTAGAGCTGGCACTGCATTAGAAACCCCTGGCACTCTGAGACCTCACCTGAATACTGTGTCGGCATGGCCATGGGACAGGGGATGGCTGGACGGTTCTGTATAGCCTTACGGAGGGAGGCAACCAGGTCGGAGATCGGATCCAAAGCGGGCGGCGTTCCAGCTTCCATCTCGGAGACCGTCGTTCTTCAGGGGCTAGTATTCTGTCACAGGGACCCAGGAACAGAGACAGGAGAGCTGATGGTGCTGGAGTCTTTATTGTGCAGCCAAACAGTGCGAAACAGGTGAAGAACTGAAAACGTAACTTAAAGAGAGGCTTATCTGAGTGGCGTGCAGGGAATCCGAGATACGTCCACACAGGGCGAGACGAGGTAGGAGCTGTAACTTAAAGTCCACAGGGAACGGGAAGGTAGCATGAACGAGACAAGTGTAACTTCAATACTAGTCATTGCGACTCTGAGGTAGGAGCCTCCATGACAATTAAGTTTCACATGTTCATTCTAGGAGACACAGTCCTGACTAAAGGTCAGTAGTTTACAACAATACATTATTACATTATTTATAACATTAACCAGTGTATTTTGACATGTCAAAGATTTAGTAAAGATTTAGTAAATGCTAGTTCAACAGATTTATTTACACTGCCAATGGTACTAAGAAGAATTTGTTATTTTTATGAGATGTTCAGTTCCTTCTGTTAATAGTTGCTTATGAAAAAGCTTTTGATGAGTAAATCAGAGAAAATAATAATAATGTTGGATTGGAGTAAAAGATTGTAATCTCTCTACTGTTGAGATCATGTTTTCTACATAGGAGGTTATCTAGATGTCTGACTTCAAATTGGAAATTCATAGTATTAATTTACTGGTTTCAGTTTTGTTATTGAAAATCTCAAAAAGTGGTGGCTGCTAAATACTGTGCTTCTCTGGTTGCCTCCCTCAATGCATATTAATATACTGCATTTACATTTTCTTAGTTTCACGGTGGTTTGTTTTAAATTGTTAGGAGGCATTTTATTAATATAAATATGTATATTTTATCAATTTTTTAATAAAATGATGTATATGTATGTGGCAAATTCAGGTAATATAAAAAGTCTAAAAAGAGAGTGTAATTTAATGACTGGGTCCTGTTTTATTCTGATTGCCTGCCACTGAGTCACAATAGACACAAATTCTACTCTCATGGGGTTTTGTGTATAATCAAATCTACTAAAACAACGTGATTCAAGAGAAACCATGACAACTGGAAGAACAGGGTAATACTCAAGCTCTTATTCAATTACCAGGGTCAAGACTAATGTTCCTAGACCAGTATCAGGCAGTGCTGCTCAGATTCATAGAGCACTCCATTGCCATTAGCAGTGATATCTGAGAGATCATCAGCATCAGATAAGATTTGTCCCAAAAGACAAACCATTTCTGCGATTTCTCTGTAGAGACCTGAAGTTACACGAACTTGCCAGTGTTTATGAATGACAGATTCTCACATTTACCACCACGCACATCCACTGCTCTGCAGTCTTTGCCCTACATTGGATATTTGTGGATCAGGGAATCTCGAGAAGATGTCATTCATTATCTGGGTTTTGTTATGACTGAGAGTTTTCTGTCGTGGTGTAGCATTTCAGCTGTTTTTTATGTGTTTGCATCAATAATAGAACATGTTTTTTGGATTTCTCTGACTGTTAATGACACTATGAAGTTTTCATCGCAATAGTAGTTATGAAGTTTGCAGATGTTGTCCATTAGATCACAGTCATTGAATACAAAAAAATATCCATTTGTGTGCTCCTATCAGAAAACAATGACTTAACGAAATAAAGAAAGAAAGAGAGAAAGAAAGAAAGAAAGAAAGAAAGAAAGAAAGAAAGAAAGAAAGAAAGAAAGAAAGAAAGAAATTTTAAATGTGTAAAGGTTTCTCATCCTATGCATTTCTAATCCTCTTCTAGTCAGTGAAGTGTTTTGCCACAAACAAGGACACAATAAATCACATATGTTAATACAATATCCAATCTTATTATTCAGTTACAAATATAGGAATGCAGGTAGACAAGAAAGGTAGGTACATTTAAAGCTCATCAGTCCTTCCCATACACCCAACGTTCTGTCTGGCTCAGAATAGAAAAGTGTACCATGCTGACTTGCCTAGATGTGGAGTCGGCTACATGTTCAGTACATGTGCTAAACGTATACCTTGTAATGGAAAATTTTAAAGAAAGAGGTTCTGACCGTCTGTGTACATGACCAGAACTTGTTTCTGAATAGAGATTGTTTGTGCAAGCTGATAGAAGGTCAGAATGCACTGGAGATGAGGTGGCGAGACTCAATGTAGCCAATGAGTGACAAGGTTTTTCTTGCTTTGTGTTTGAATCATATTTATAAAAACTGATTGATCGAAGAATGATCAGGGCCATCCACTTTGAGATTTTTCGGAGAGCGCTGGGTCCTGCTGCACAGCAGTACAATAAATTATAAACCTATTCTTGCCTGTGTATTTCCTCCAAACATCCACAACAACCTTTTAGGCACTTTTGCAGGAGTGCAATTAAACAAAATCACAGTGATTTAACAGATTTTTTTTTTTATTAAAAGGCATTTGTCTTGTAGAATGGTATATTCATGTTATTGTCACATCTTTAATGTGTGGGAAACTCTGTTCCTAATAACATTTGATTGCAATTGTATTTTGTGTTTTTTCATACATCAGTAATTTTAGCCCTGATTTTCAGTAGCCGACTAGTTTTGCAAAATCGCAGACAAATGCCCGAAATCGGAGGCAAATCGGAGCTCGAGTATGCGAGGGACAATCACACAGTGTGAATTACCTGTAACTAAGCATACTGAACCAGAACACCAGAGGGAGCCATCGCCCGAGTACTGAACTGACTTCCAGTGTACTCGGGTATTTAAACAGCACACTGCCCTTTGTTCACTGCGAAGTATCGTGATCTCTGCATTGCATACTGAGCGTTACTCCATTGATTGCCTTGATTATTCCATGTATGATCCTTGCCTGTTCCCAGTTTACCTAGAGTTTTGGTTTGTGTTTCGGTTTTGGTTCTATAGTGTTTGTTTACCGGTTTTGACTCTTTTTGCCTGCCACTTTGACTATCGATTCTTGCCTGCCGTTTTGGATAATAAAGATCTGCATATGGATTCAGCTACACCTGTTTCGAGTGCGTCCTTACATTACCATAGACACGATCTGAGAGAACCGCCGATGAGTCGTCGATGCCTGCGAATATTTGGCATGCTAAACATCTGGACCTGTTGCCGACTCAAAGTCGTGCAGTGTGAAAAGAGTTCTGACTGAAAAATACCTCAGTGATGACCTACAGCCAATTATAGAGTGAGATACAGGGCAGCGGTCAGTTCTGGGAGGAGTTATTGACCACAATATCAGAGAGCATGGCTGCAGTTGGAGCACATTATTATAGTTAAACAGAGTTTATCAGACAAAAATGTCTTAAATATTGTTCTATCAGAATAAATATGCTTTACAATTACATCAAACAGAAATAAAGCAGAAATATTTGCTTGACCAACCTGCATCAGCAGCTGCCCATTGCAAAATTATTCATTTGTTCAATTATGCAGAACTCTGTTTCCCACATCTGGCTCACAAACTTTTTGCGGGGTCACATTTACAGTCTGAATCGCAGTTTGTGGACCAGACAGTGATGTCTGTGATTCTTCCTATTGTGAAGTCATGCAGTGTGAAAGCTCCTGTCGCTGATCCATCGTGCAGTGTGAACACAGCAGCGACTAAATGCTACCACAGATAGTCATGCAGTGTGAAAGCAACAGTGTTCCGACCACTTTGAAAATCATGCACTGTGAACTCGGCATAAATCTAGCTAAAATTAGCTCCCTCTATGAGGATTAAAAATGTTAACAAAATACCAGTTCTTGTTTTCTGCTAACTGTTCCCATATTACTGTTTATAATGGTAGAGATGCACAAATTGCTTGCACAAATTTTACACTTCAGTGAAATGACTGAAATGTTTTTTAAACAGAATCCAATCATGTGGAATGCTACACATACCATCTCTGTGAGCTATAATAGTGATTGCATAGCAACTTATATGTTTGTGCCAAATAAGTTGCCCTGAAAAGGGCACTAATCCACAGTTTTATATCTATATGCTGTAATTAAAATTCAGGGCATTCATCTAAGAATGTGATGCATGACAATGGGAGTGTCCTTTTAAAAGAAACATATAATTAGATGTTCTTTTTATTTATAATAATTTAAATCAAACTATCACAAACAAGAGGGTTTCAAATGTAATTATGTCACTTATGTCACTTGACAGGGTTTGAATCACGGAAACAGATGTAAATGCAGGTGGAGCAGGTTAAAACACAAGGCTAAATCGAAATCCAATTAATAGGCAGGCACTGGGCAGTCAGCAAATGGACATTAACAAGCAAGGGCAAGAGCACAAAAAACAGACAATAGGACCTGGGTTCAAAAACACAAGACGGCACTTGAAATTGGAAACAAGACATGGTATAGAATGATCACAAAGATACAACACTTACACTTTGTGCCAAATACATGACCCAGGAGGATTTACCAAATTTAATTAATCAAAGGGGAAAACAGAACACATGAGCCTAATGAGGATACAATCCGGGAATAACCAATAAACAGACAGGGTCGAGACAGGACATGAATCAAACACATGCCAATGTAAATGACACCGTACGATTTAAACAAAATAAACAGAAGATGCAGCAAATAACTCCTGCTGCCAGTTGCCATGCACTGAGCCTTCAGCACTGAAGCAAGAGGCAAATAATCGTGATAGCACACATATATCTCAAATGCCTTTAGTTGTGCTATTTAGATGTCCATGTTTAAACACAGTTAAAACAAAAGAAGTAGATCAAAAATATACTATAACATAGAATATAGGAAAAGTAGAGTATTTCCTCTGTGGGTACTTTTTTGCATACATCTACGCATTTTTTATGTATTTTCTGTCATGGCATATACACATTTTTATATATGATTACATCTGTATGATCCACATGCCATATTTGTAGAATTTACATGGAGTTTATACTTCCCCCATGTGAGAATGTGACAGGAATCTATATAAGAAAGGTGGCATCATGCATAGGGTGGAATGTTTGTGCTTCACTTATGTGCCAGTGATGTTTCAAGTATGGAGTGAAATGTTATGTGTCATACAGCAGAGTCTCCTATAATCAGGCCACAAACAATAAGAGTGCCTCAATAAAGACAGAAAAACTGTTGGACAACTGAATTAGAAAGGATTTGTGCTTCCATGGACGAGCCTTAAAACTGGCCTTGGTCTGGCTCCTATACCCTTACATGAGTTGAAATTTCAGGTCATAATATAGAGAAAAGCACTGTCACGCGTTAGCACAGAATGTAGTTGATTTTTCTTTAATTAATTCCCTCTCATAGTTTTGGATACTTTTAGAAAAAAGGTTTGTTGATGTTTTCTCAGAAGGCTCTTTGTTTAGTTAAGGTTTCTAGATTGGTACTATTTTTCCATCTGATATGAGAAGATTCATTTTCTTCTATTATGTTCTCATGTAAATCGTCACCATAGTAACACGATTTAAGGTATCAGAAATTCCTTTACAGCTTCAAATCAGCCATGTCTTGACATTATTCTGACTGATTTTGAACCAAATCAGGTGAAAGTAAGGGACAAAATAATCAAGATTTCAAAAAGTGACACAATTCCTGCTGCCAGTTGTGGGTGCTATGGCCGAGATTCACAATTGTCATAGCTCTCTGATCAGCTTTCTACTCTTAACATAATCCTCAGGTTTCATTTAGATCACTTAATGTACACAGAAGTTATTAGCCACTTCCTCTTTCATTTTATTATCCATAAGTTTAAGGGCTCCTCACGGCTGAACCATTTGAGATATTAAAAATCCCTTCACAATTTTGCATTATCAATGTCTTGAGATCATATTAGCCTGGGTTTGGTGACGGTTACATCAATGTCTTGAGATCATATTAGCCTGGGTTTGGTGACGGTTACATCAATGTCTTGAGATCATATTAGCCTGGGTTTGGTGACGGTTGTATCAATTTCCTTGGAAGAGTATTTCAAATTCCATTGGGTGTGTTTTGCAAACAACTCAAAATAACTGACTTCCTGTGGCTTAGACTTAATGACATGCAATGAGAAAGTTGTTCAGCTCAATGAGATCTAAGTGTTTACCGGTTTTTACATGAATACGTGCAAGTGTGTATCACCTATGCCATGCCCAGGGCCGAGCCACAGTGACCTCCTAATGGCCGCAGATTCCAACCTGTCTGCTGATTTTCATGAGTTTTTGAACATGTTAAGACCCCCAAAAGTGCCCGGATGATTGAAAAAATAAAATAAAATCCTTTGAAGAACAAAAGGGCCCTTCGCACTGCTAGTGCTTGGGCCCTAACAAGTACTCTAACTTGACAAGAAGTTAGAATACTTGATAACAAGTACAAGTATCCCTAACCTGACCTGCTTGTCTTAATTCTTGTTAAGCTGTTTGTTGTTAAACTAATTATAATGAAACCATAATGATTTGACCTAAATTAAAAATACATATAATTACATATAATTATCTCCAATTTTAATTCATTCTGTTTGGGACAAGGGTGTGACTTTAGTGCAGTGTTTTTGTTTTCAGTTACTTGTACTCAATATACTATATATAGGGAGGTTAGAGCCAGTGGTGCAGCACTTCAACACATCTGACAGCATCTACATCTAGCATCACTGCTTCAACACATTCAGCATCATGATGCTCTGCCTGAAGCTTACTCTACTCACCTGTAAGGCCCTTCCATACTTGTCCATATAAAATCTGTGGTTTTGATAAGCTTTGATAATTTTTACCTCTTCCACCAATGTTTGCTATCTGTGTTTGCTTTACAGTGCTTATTGCAGCACCTGGCCTGCTCGTTTCTGGAGGTAATATTTCAGTGCCGCCAAACACCATTTTTTATATAACCTAACGTGATAATTGTTTTCCCTTGAACGAATCAATCAGGTTTACTTCAAATAACTGTGTGAATAATATTTTCTTTCAGAAACTGTGATTACCTGTGATGGTGATGTCCAGCGCCTCACTTGTGGTAAGTTTAAATGTCTTGCATCCTGTATAGCTGTATGAAAACAATACATTATTAAAGGACACTAGATATAGCAAGGCTGTAATTCTGTATGTCTTTGAATTTAAAAAAATATACATTTTTATATTTATTTCAGACACTGGAGTGATAAAGGTGAAGTCTACTGTGTACGGCCGTTCAGATAGCACAATCTGCAGTACTAAACGTCCCCATCTTACAGTTACTGATACCAGCTGTTACAGTACTATTTCCACTATTGCTGACAGGTACAGTGTTTCTTGGTTTATGCACAATAGATCTACAACAACTGGCAGAAATTTAAACACAAACTATTAATTATATTGCTTAAAATAATTGATACCACAGTGCTGCTAAATGCTAGAATTTAATTGATCACAAGGTGTTTTTCTACAACAGCATGACTATGCAATAGACAACAGTATTGTTCCAGTGTTTATATTAATAACTTGTATGGCTAATACAAATCATTTAATTCTCTTTATTAACATGTTTATTTAAAGTTTAGGCCAGGTCAGTGTAAGTGCTTTGTATTAATCATTAAGGGCAAGTTTTGTCTCAAGTTCAAGAGAGAGGAACAAGTCTAAAGCTGCTGTAACAAACAAGATAAGAGAAACTGACCTGATGTTCCATTACATTAAAGATAACTTATGGGATAAAATGTATGGTAGCATAACCCCACTGAGCGTATTTGGTCTGTTTACCTAAACAGATGCAATGGGCTAAGAGAGTGTGAGGTAAAGACGGATTTGCTTGGCAGCTCTGACCCATGCAAAGGAACCTACAAATACTACACTACCACTTATGGTTGCATTGATGCCCGTAAGTAATCTATAGAGTGGGAGCGTGTTAGAATTTATGATGGCTCTGTTGAAATTAGCAAAAATGTTTACTGTTAATACAATACAGATACACTACATTTAATACACATCCAAAGACAGATGTTGTTATGAGGTTCTAGGGTGAAGAGTAGTGTTGGGTTTTAATATTTTCTTTATAGAATAATCTATGAAGACTTATGGAAGGTTTGACATCTGTATATTGTCAGATTGCATGCATTTGCTTTGTCTCCTTTATCTAGGGGAAGCTGTGGTCTGTGAGCATGGCTACCGCACACTGGACTGTGGTAAGAAAAATAAGTCATTACTGTTGCTGTACTACATTTTCAATGACTTTATTAATTACTTTTGCTCCTGAATCAAAGCAAGCTTACCTGTATATCTGTGCAGGAACGGATACTATTGAGATCTTAAATGCGAACTTTGGGCGTGCTGATTCTGTAACCTGTTCAAGTGGACTCCCCAACGGTTTCACCCAGAACACCAACTGCTACGCTCCAAACACCCTTTCAATTGTCTCCTCACTGTAAGCTTTTTCTTTGCTTTCTTAAGCTTTTTTGTTTAAAAAACTTTCACTTACTATATGTACTTGTTATCTAGTGCTGAAAGAGGCCATGTTAACATGTTACTTTCATTTACAGGTGCAATGGAATGAACACTTGCACAGTAGAAGCTTCCTCCACTGTCTTTTCAGATCCTTGTAAAACAACTGCTAAATATCTCACAGTGTCCTACACATGCATCGCTGGGCAGTGAGTTTTTTTTAAGTAATCATGGGTAATCAGGAACGAAATAAAGTTCTTATGAGCTAGGTTACAGCAACAATTGTTCTGAGAGCAGATAAGGACAAGTATATTTAGAAAACATTAAACCTAGCCAAGGTTCTACAAAAAATTCATTCTCATGAAGTCATTTACTATTTATATTTACTATTACACGTAATATATTTAGTCTAATCTTTACTTTAAATGTGCATGCATTATTTATATTCACCTGTAACATCAACAAAGATTAATCGAATGTCTCGAATTCTTAAATTCAGTAAAATGAAAGTGAATACTTTTTTATCAAAACCCATTATCCATTATAAGTAAAGCAATATTGTTTTTTGTTTTATGTTTTTTAATACTTAATTTGCATCTATCTATAAATCTAATTACAAATTACAAATTTTAAATATAACATACAATCTCATTTTTCTGCAGGCCAAATCCATGTCCTGTTCCACCATGTGGTCTGTATTCTTTTTCCATTATATTATATTATATTATATTATATTATATTATATTATATTATATTATATTATATTATATTATATTACATTATAGTATAGTATAGTATAGTATAGTATAGTATAGTATAGTATAGTATAGTATATTGTTTTGTTGATTAATTCTCAATGCTGCCTGGTCAGGACACAAAGAATTTCTTATAACAGCAGTTCTGACAATAGCTCTGGCTAAAATTCAAATCACAAGTTTATATTAAACCACTCATTCTAATACATAATTGTTTCTATTGTATATATAATACAATACAAAATATACTGCAAAAAATATTCCAAACTTTAAAATTATTTTAATTTAATCACATCACTTACACTATGAACTTTATTTTCCATGCAGTACTACAACTATTTACTTTTTTTCCTTGTTGTTTTCCCTGCTATTCACAGACTAGAGGGACTGCAGCTTTCTTCCCAGGAATCAGCTTTAAATATGCAACCATGCACATGATAAAGTGCAGGACTGAGTGGTGGGATACTTAACTTCTGCATGTTACATAATCAACTACTACTAATTATTTTAATTTTGCATATTTTAATCAGCTTCTTTTAAACTTTCCCCTTTATTGATGACTATGCAATAAACTATCCTCTGAGTGCAAGCATAACAGAGAGTTTGTGAATTAATTTGTTAAAATTCAGTTTCGATGTCTGAAACAGTGTCCCCTTAAACAATGGTTTAAACATTGGTCCATATATTGGAAACAGCATTTGATAAGATTCACAGATTTCCAGTTTTTAAGTATGCATTTTTTAGCTGCAGTGCTTGCAAGCAAGATAAAATAATCATGAATAAGCCTTCATGATGGGTCATGCGAAGTGAACTGATATCACCTAGTATCCAAATTTTAGGATCAGGATCAATATGATTCTTTGATATATCAGAAATTGTTGCAATAACATACTTTCAGAATGTCTCTAAGGCTGGACAACTCCAGAGCATATGAAGAAGAGTCCCAGTAGATATTTTACATCTTTGACACATGGCAGAGATCTCACCATTAGGTTTGTTTAGTCTATAGGGGGTGTAATATGTTCTATGTAAGATGTTAAGTTGAATTTGTTTATGTTTGGTGGATACCAATACAGTTTGTGACTTTTTTTTCTAGAAGAGTACACCATTCACTATCATCATAAGAACACTCCAGATCCAATTCTCATTTTTGCTTTGCTGAAAATCTTTGGTATGCTGTAAGACTGTTAATAAGAATTTTGTATATAGAAGATGTTAAACCCTTTGTGGAAGTATGTCTGATATCGAGCAATCTGTCCTTAAGTAGGGATTTTTCAGATATCTTAGGGAATGCCCCCAATGATCGACTTCTGATCCAGTGTCTTATTTGCAAGTACTTAAAAAGGTTATGCTTAGGCAAGTTAAATAGTTCAGATAACTGAAGGAAACTAGCAAATATGCCATTTATGTAAAAATCACCAATTGTTTTAATACCTTTCTTAATCCAGCTTTGTAAAGTTTCGTCAACAATGGGACTTGGGATATTAGGATTTCTGTCAAAAGGAGTGTTCACTAGTAGCGATATGTTTAAACCCAAGAGTCTATGTGATTCATTTACATTTACATTTCTGGCATTTGGCAGATGCTCTTATCCAGAGCGACATGCAAAAGTCTCTATCATTGAATACATTAACACTGGTTCAATAGGTTACAGACTTAGGATACCATTAGCCTAAAATTGGATGTTTTTTTTTTACATAACAATACATAAACAGGGAAAGATAAGAGCTAGTTTAAGTGCTTCAGGAAAAGGTAGGTCTTAAGATGTCATTTGAAGACTGTCAGAGAGTACGGACATCTAGGGGAAGTTCATTCCACCACCTCGGTTCTAGAACAGAGAAGAGTCTAGATGAATAGCTACCTTTTGCCCTGAGAGATGGTGGGACCAGTCGGGCAGTGCTAGTGGATCAGAGGGAGCAAGGTGCAGTGCGAGGAGTAATAAGATCTTTGAGGTAAGATGGAGCTGGTCCATTCTTGGCTTTGTAGGCAAGCATCAGTGCTTTGAATCTGATGCGTGCAGCTACCAGAAGCCAGTGGAGGGAAGCAACAGTGGGGTGGTGTGGGAGAACTTAGGCAGGTTGAAAACAAGCCATGCAGCTGCATTTTGGATCATTTGCAGTGGACAAATTGCATTCAGAGGAAGACCTGCCAGTAAAGAGTTACAGTAGTCCAGTCTTGAAATAACCAGAGACTGAACAAGCACTTGAGTAGTCTGTGTGGATAGGAATGGTCGAATCCTTCTAATATTGTACAGAAGAAACCGACATGAGCGTGTCACATTATCAACATGGGAGGAAAAGGACAGTTGATTGTCCATGGTTAGCCCAAGGTTGCGAGCAGTGGCTGAAGGGGAGATTGAGTTGAGTTATTGAGTTGTTCAGAGATAATGCGAGATCCTGTGCTGGGGATGAATCACCTGGGATGACCAGCAGTTCAGTTTTGCTGGTATTAAGTTTCAGCTGATGAGCTGCCATCCAAGATGAAACGTCCACCAGACACGCTGAGATCCGAGCAGAAGCTGTGGTATCTGAGGGAGGGAAGGAGAAGATAAGTTGGGTGTCATCAGCATAGCAGTGGTATGAAAAGCTGTGTGAGGATATAACTTTGCCAAGAGTGTGGGTGTAGAGGAAGAAAAGGAGAGGACCAAGTACTGAGCCTTGTGGGACACCAGTAGAGAGTCTGCGTGGGGCAGATGTCAATCCCTTCCATGTTACCTGATATGAGCGACCATCCAGGTAGGAAGCAAACCATTCCCATGCTGATCCACAAATTCCAAGAATCCTGAGGGTGGACAAGAGAGTCTTGTGGTTAACTGTGTCAAAGGCTGCAGAAAGGTCGAGGAGGATGAGGACCGATGACAGCTTGGCTGATCTAGCAGCATGTAGTTTCTCAGTGACTGCCAAAAGGGTAGTCTCTGTGGAATGTGCTGCTTTGAAGCCAGACTGGTTGGGATCATGGAGGTTATTCTGCAGGAGATAGTCAGACAGCTGATTATAAACAATTCGTTCGAGAATTTTTGAAAGAAAGGAGAGAAGTGATACTGGTCTGTAATTATTGATGTCAGAGGGATCCAAAGCAGGTTTCTTTAGTATAGGGACAACCCTTGCTTGCTTAAAGGCAGTTGGTACCTGTCCTGATGTTATGAATCCATTGATGACTGTGGTGATGAAGGGCAGGAGGTCAGGTGAGATGGTCTGGAGCATATTGGAAGGGATTGGATCCAGTGGGCAGGTGGTAGGATTGCAGGAGTGGATGATTTGCAAAACCTCTTCTGCTGCTATGGTTGAGAGATGCTTCAGTGAAGGAGTAGCTGAGTCCAGGCTGCGTAATGTAGATGAAGTTGGGGCAGACGTGAAGGTCTGGCAGATCTTCTCAATCTTCTCTGTGTAAAAAGTGGCAAAATCTTCAGTGGTCAGGGAGGATGGAGCAGGTGGAGTCGGAGGGTTGAGTAGTGCAGAGAAGATGTTGTGGAGCTTTCAGGGATCTTGTGCAGAAGCTTCAAGCTTTTCCTTGTAGAAGGTTTTTCGTGATCACAGAAAGTTTCTTCCTTGTGCCCAGAAATGGAATAACTGTTACTGGGGTAGTTTTTATTTCATGCTGCTCTACTGAGACCTCACATCTCACATCACTGTTTCTTGAATACAGCCAAATCCACAGTGGGCGGAACTGTGATGCTAGATAATAAATTCTAAAATTTGGGAGATTTGGGAGACCATTTTATAGATCCAGAAAAAATTCTAATATCATTGTCCATTATACAAATTGGGACCTCACTTTTTGAGTAATTTAACTTATAACCGGATACAGCACTATATTCCTTTAGACACTGAAGTAGTGGGGGAAACAAATTAATTGGATTAGTTAAGAATAATAAGAGATCGTCTGCATATAAACATAGTTTATGCTCATCTGTGCCAAATGTTATACCAGTAATTAGGAGAAAAAGGAGGCAATAAGCTTAGTCAGGCAAGTAGAACAGTCTTAACTCAGGTAGTCATTAAGCACACAGTTCAAATACTCGCCGCTGCCACTGGCGAGTGAGGTCTTTAAATAGGCGCCGGGGAAATTGGGTGGAGGTGGCGTGATTAAAACTCCGGTTATTGGGAGTGTGGAGGCGCCGGCTGAGGCCGGCATGCCCGTGACATTTAAACAGTATAGCATTTCACAGAGTAAAGAAGACTTTGGCCCAAGTTGGATACAAATGATTCTAAAAATTATATTTTAGCAATTAGTTTTTGATGGACTAATATATAAACATTGGTCTGACCATAGAAAAATACAACAATTAATACAACATATTATATGACACTTTTCACAAATGTTGCAGACATTTCTGGATGATCAAAATGCTCTTTCACCAGAAGTTAGATGACTGAAGTATCAGGAGCTGAACCAAGGTATAGTTAAAGGGCACTTAATAGTCTAAACATAATTTGGAAACAGTCAAATTTAATACTGATATGGGTATTCAAAGGACACAGCTGACACAATATAGATAATCCCCAAGGCTAAGACAAGGGAAAAAACATGAAAAGGACAGAAACAATTTGATCCAGAAAAACAGACACTAGTGCTAATACTAGCACATATTAGTGTTAAAATCACACTGAGTTCTAAGTGATTAAATTACATATCATCACATAATCATTAAAAATAAGAAATAATCCAAAATAGGAATAATTTACAGACAAACATTACCTTACAAACATTGCCTTGTAGCCATATTCTTTTAGAATGTGGTGAAGTTATGGTGGTCTGAAATACTTTAGTAAACAGAGAATTGGTCCATATAGGAAAAGGCATTAGAGCTGACTTAATATTATGCTTATAAAGTTGAAAGTGGTTAAAACACGCTGTTATTACATTATACTCCAAAAAAAGAAAAAAAGAAAAGCATCTTAAATATATTTACCAATTCCATTTTATCTGCAAAGCATTAAAGTTAAAAGGAAAAAGTAATGCGGTGGTGGCTCATCCATGTGAGGCAAAAAATAATTATCTAATTATTTTTTATAACTCACTCTCACACAATTTAAAACCAGTGCCCTAAAGTACATATGGACAGGGCAGATTTAGTAAAACACAGGAATGGGGTCCCCCTTCAGCTACAAGTGTTTGTCTTTGCTTTTCTCCCCTCAGCTTCTGCTTGACACCTAAGATGACCAAAATTACTGCAAAGCATGACCTCAAGTAAATTACTGCTTTCATAAAATGATGACAAAAAATAAAATAACATGATTAATTCCAATTAATTCCTATATCATGTAATGTAGTCTGTTGACAGTAAGCTTTGGTTGCTAAGCAACATAACGGGCAGAGATTACAAAGCAGATTAAACAGAAAGAAGGCTAAAAGGTAAAAGAGTTTAAATTTTCTTTCTCAATAAATGCAAAAGCTGAGCAGGATATGGTGTGACAAAGCTGAAGAGCTATTTTTGTTAAGTTTCATGTTCATGCTCACTGACTCCCAAAAGGCACAAGTAAACGAAATCTCATGTATCCTTAAATACATTTTTTCCGAATACTCTATGTCATATACCAGGCCTACACCTAATATAAGGCATAGTCAATGAAGAAACTAAACTTTTCTGATGCACAACAAATAACAGTCACGTCTTTTTAATAGGCTTGAAGCATATATCAATGGCGGTGGCATGCACTAGCTTAAATTAATTCACCTGAGATTTGGCCAGTGTGGATTAATGAATATTTTTAAGTTAAATTGAAGGAGGTTTTGAATGTGATTCATCTGGTGGGAACTAACTTACAGCCTCCAATTCGTGAGGGAACGACTTCAGGTTAACAGGAAGTGAGTGTCTGGCAGACGTTCCACAACATATAGCCTAAGGAATAAAATATAATGGGGTATGCTGTTAAAATAAAATATTCATTTCCTGGGTTATTACACAACACTCTCTCCTACATGTATTCTTTTAATAGCACACATTGACATGTTATAACAGGCCATTTCTAGTGGCACTAATAACTGTTATTCTAATTATTCTTTTTAATAGCCCATTTTTTCCTGCTTCAAACACATCAAATTTGAGGACAAAATTTTCACTTGCTGCCTAATATATCCCACCCCCTAACAGGGGGCCATGATGAGGAGATAATCAGTGTTATTCACTTCACCTGTTATAATATAATGACTAATATAATGACATCTTATTAATTAGCTGCATTAGTATTTGTGTCATCTGAATGTAATAGAAATAGTAATACACTCACTCGAACTAAACAGAGAGGCACAGCCATTTTATAATTCTAATGAAAGAATTTCACAACATAGTTCTGTTATATATGTGTAAGGACTCACTCAAGGCAGGCGTAGCAGAATCCATAAGCAGATCTTTAATTCACAAAACATTCACAAAATCATAAACGGTGTGGAATAGCAAAAGGGTCAAAAACCGGAAAACCAAACACATTCGAAACAGAAACCAAAAAACACTAAACCGATACTCGTGGTCGAACTGGAACAGGCAAGGATCATACACATAGGAATCAGAGGATCAATATACTAAGGCTTGGTATGCAATCTAGGGAGAATGATACTTCGCAGAGTACAAAGAGAATCACACTGCTTAAATACCCGAGTGTACCGGAAATGCGTTCATGTTGTCAATCCTCGGGCGATGGTTCCCTCTGCCATTCCGGTTCTGCATGTGCCATGACAGAACCCCCCCTCTAGGAACACCTCCTGGTGTTCGACGACGCGGGCGCCCCCGCGGGCAAGGAGCGGGTCTGTTCAGGAAGTTCCGGTGACACTCCTCTGTGAGTGAGGGATTGAGAATGTCAGAGGCATTTACCCAGCAGCGTTCCTCTGGGCCATAGCCCTCCCAGTCCACCAGATATTGGAGACGACCACCTCTACAGCGAGAGTTGATGATGGTGTGTACCTGATAGGCTAGGGAGCCGTTGATGTCCAGTGGAGGGGGTGGTTCTGTGGCGGCAGGGTTGGGAATTCGAAGGTTCATGGAAGGGTTTCAGTAGAGATACGTGGAAGGTGGGAGAAATGAGATAGGAAGCAGGCAGTTCTAGACAGTATGACACTGGGTTCACCTGGCGTATGATCTATGGGCCGATGAACTTAGGACTAAGCTTATGGCACGGAAGTTTTAACCTTAGGTTCCGTGTTGAGAGCCACACTTTCTGACCCACATGGTAGGCTGGGTGAGGACACCGCCGACGGTTTGCTTGGATCTCCTGACGCCAGATAGCCCTCTGGAGCCACACATGAGCTCCCAGACCTCTTGGCTTCATCTCGACCAGTCGTCCACTGTTGGCACGTCAGTGGGTTCCCAGGACCACAGAAATAGTGGAGGTTGATAGTTCTGGGCGTATTCGGCCCAGGGAAGAAACTCACTCCAACGCTGCTGTTCACGGCTGCAATAGATCCTTAATCTCCCCAGTTCTTGATTGAGCCGTTCCGCTTGGCCATTGGATTGGGGATGATATCCTGAGCTGAGGCTGACGTTGATGCCAAGTTGTCTGCAGAACTCTGACCTCACTCTAGAGGTGAATTGCGTGCCTCGGTCTGAGATGATGTCTTCAGGGAGGTTGACCGAAGTAGGATGTGACACATGGCCTGGAGCAGGGCATGACACAGGGGAATGGCCTGGGACATGGGCATGGCCTGAGACAGAAACAGAGTTTGGGACATGAACATGGACTGGGAGTGGAACAGGGTTTGGGACATGAACATGGCCTGGGATATGGGTATGGCTTGGAATAGGATCTGGGAGGCTGCCACTTTGGCTTCTGAATGCTGCTTAAATTGGGAAAGGGTCAGGAAGCTGGCCACATCTGCCTCTGCTTTCAGCAGAGCTTGGGAGGCCACTATATCAGCCTCAGCAGGAAACAAGTCTTGTAGAAGGACCTTGGAGGAAGCCACATCAGCATCAGAAGGAAGCATGGCTTGGTAACAGAGCATAGAGCTCTCTCCTGAGCTCATCATGACAAGGTGGCTGTCAGGGCCCTACTCCAGGGCCTGTTTGTTTATTTTGTTTAAATTGATTGGTGGTTTATTATTATATTGACACTTGTCTTTTTTTATTTATGACTTGTCTCTGCCCCTGTATAGTTATTGGATGTTTCCCGATTGTATTCTAATTATGCTCAGGTGTTCTGTTTTTCCCTTTGATTTGTTAAGGTATGTAAAACCCTCATTTGTTGTGTCTTCGGCACAAAGTATCAGTGTTGTATATCTGTGATCACGCTACATGAAGCCTTGTTTCCTGTTTACTGTTACCTGATTCTTACTTTGTTTTTAACCGATATAATTAAAAAGAACATCTAATTACAGCTTTCTTTTAAAAGGGCAGTTTTAATGTCATGCATCACATTCTTGAATGCCCTGTATTTTTCATTACAGCATGCAGATGATAACAGTAAAAACTTTGAATTAGTGAATCAGTGAATTATTGCCCTTTTTCCGGCACTTTATTTGGCACAAATGTAGAAGTTGCTATGCAATCACTATTAAATCTCACAAAGAAGGTATATGTAGCACCATGCCACATGTCACATCTTTAAGACATCATTGGATCCTGTTTAAAAAAATATTTCAGTCATTTCAGTGAAGTAATATTGTAATATGGGAACTTTTGGCAGAAAACAAGAAATTGTATTTTGCTGAAATCATTTAATCCTTTGAGAGGCACACAAATGCAAATGCAAAACATCTCTTTTTTAATGTTAATTCTTACTTTTCAAATAGACCCTTTATATACAGGAGATACAAACATCAACGTAGTTAGCTTAGTTGCTAAGTTTGGTGCTTAGTTATAGAATTACAATCAAATGTTAATATTTACTCAAGTTTCTCACACATTAAACATGACAATAGCATGAATATAACCTAAAGACGAAGACCATTTTATTTCAAACAAATCTGTTCATTTGTGTAAATTCTGCACACATCATCACTGTGATTTATACTGTTAAGGATGAGACAAATGTGCAAAGTTTACAGTTCTAAAACAAAATGAATTTGTCTACTTGCACTCCTGCAAAGATGCTTAAAAGGCACACAACATGTAAAGAGTGTATAGCCGACTCCACATCTAGGCTAGTCAGCATGGTACACACTTCTGATTTGAGCCAGACAGAGCTTTGGTGTATGGGAGAGACTGATAAGCCTTAAATGTACCTACCTCTCTTGTCTACCTGCATTCCTATCAAAAACAGTGGTAATTTAATTACATTAAATAGTGGAAATTAAATAATAAGAATGGCTACTCTATTAACTTTTGTGATTTTCTGTGTCCTTGTTTGTGGGACACTTCACTGACTAGAAGTAATGCAGAGGATTAGAAACCTTAAAATTCCACTTGTTTATTTATTTAAGTGGCTTTCTTCTGATAGGAGCACATAAATGGCTATTTTTGTGGTCAATAACTGTGATCTAAGAGACAAATAATGTAACAACTGCACAAACTTCATAACTACTATTGTGTGACAACTTATTTTTATCATTACTATCTATCAAACACAGTCAGAGGAATACAAAATAGGTGTTCCTTTATTGGCACAAACACTGAGAGAAAACGGCTGATATGCTACAGCACAACAGAACAGCCTGGGTCATAACAAAACACAGGAAAAAAAATGAATAGCTTTATCACAGCATTTTACATAGTTTGTGTCAATTTGGCAGCCAAGGCTCAATGATGCACGTGTGGAGCGAAGGCTGACCCGTGTGGTCTGATCCAACAGATGGGTCAGAACTGTTTTGGCAGCAAAAGAGGAAATATGTATTGTATGTATTGTAGCATCATCCGCACTTCCCCCTCCGATCTACCAGAGGAGGGCATCCTCACCAGAGTACTGAAAACATCCAGATCGCTCACATTTACCACTACGCAAAGTATTGCTAGCTAGCCTACATACCAAGCCGTTTATTTCTATGCCGGTTGTTCATGTGTTTGACCGCATTGCTTTGTTGTTGTTTTTTTATTCTCGCCTTTTGGATTTGTGTATTTGTACTTCTGCTTCACTGACTGCTTTTCTGGTTTTGGATTTCTGCCCATTTTTCTGTTTGTGCCTCTGCCCGTTATATTGGATTATCTGTTTGCTTTTTTTTAAAAAATACACAGCATTTGGATTCTACTTCTGTTATCTTCCTGATGTCATCACATATATATATTGGATTTCTCACCTCTCAAAAACTGTAAACAAAAAACACAACAACTTTACACTACACCATCTCAACGAATAACGCCATCATTTGTTTTGTGTGAGTTAAGCAGAAGAATTGAGCAGACTGTTAATAGACTTGGAAGATCTGTAGGAGATTTTCTTTTATTAAAGTGTTAAGTGATGTCCAGAATATCGCCAAAATGGAGATGGTTGGTGTTGTATCACAGACTTTTATTTCTGGCCATTCTACATGATCAGACCGTGAAGTGTGCACAAGGTTGAGCTGTGGTTGTGGACACCCAAAAAGTCCCACAGAAATAAAAATTTGTATGAAATTAAAAGTTAATAGTCTTATAAAAGGTTGATTGGCATTTCTTAATTGTCCAAAGTGTGTGAATGGGTGTGTGTGAGGATATGTGAGAAAGAAATCAGCTTTAAATATGCAACCGTGCACATGATTCCAATTTAAAATTCCAGTTTTATTCATATCATAACCAACCATAACCAAATCATACACAGCAGTGAAATGCTTCTTACGATTGTCTCTGTATAAAAGAAATTGAGATAATGTCAAGTAGATTTTCAAAAATATAACAAGATTCATACATATATATATATATATATATATATATATATATATATATATATATATATATATATATATTATCACAAGGATTTAAAATTAAAATAAAAAAAGGTGACAGAACAAAAATACAGTAGTAAGTAGTTTCAGATGCTTTTCCAGTCCGGCATCCATGCACTGTAACTCCTCCCCTCAATGTCTGGGACTGGGCGTGTGACCAACTATGCCACCTTCCCCCACTGATCAAGTGTCATAGACTGTTCCCTGCCTGAACACCAGAGGGCAGTCTGACAGGGTTTATTTATACCTGTGCCATGTGTCTATGTGTGCCCCCCCAGGGTTTCTGTGTATGTTTCTGTTTATTGTTAAGAATAAAGTAAATTATCCCTGACTGGCTGCTATCCCTGCACTTTGGGTCTGATGGAGGCCACCGTTACGTGCCACCAAGCTGTAGTGACAAGGCCATCGCACAAATAACAAAATAATCAGATTCTCTAATGATTTTATTTTTGAAACTTTTCAGTTCCTCTTAAACTCCACTTTACTAATGATATGTATCCTCTGAATACAAGCATAACAGATGAGAGTTGTGTGTGAATTTATGTGCAGTTGTTTAATAGTCTGACGGTTTGTGTTATCTGTGTTATCTGAAGCTGATAAACAAACTCTAATAAACATTTTAAACACATTGCTCAAGTTGACTGATGCAAAAGGCAATACGAAAGCAGACTACAGGCTCAATGTTGTAATACATATAAGCATAATTAAGAAATCATTAATCACACTTAAGCTATTAAAGGCATTTATGCACAAACAATACATGCTAAGTGTTCAATAAAATATATCATAAAATAAGGACATGATTAAAGGCAGGGCAGCATAGTGGAGCAGTGGCTAGTGTTTGCCTGCTGAAAATATGCAGTTATCCACAGTGTAAAAAATTTTCGTGTAAAATTACAGTAAATTACTGACAGCAGTTTTACCAGTAAAATGCTGTTTTATTACAGTATTGGCACTGTACAGATAGACTACAGTACTTTGCTGTAATTTGATATACAGTTTATTACTATGATTTTGTACTGTTTACTGTAATTTAGTAGTAAATAATTATTCAAACAACTTGTACTTTTAACAGCATTTTTATTGTTAACAGGTTACTACTGTAAACAATGACACAATTGCTGAACTTACACAATTCAATGATTTACTGTAAATGCACGCTCAAATTAATTCAAGGTTTCTCAGCATGTCATATTCAGACATATCAGACATTCACAAAATGATAAACATTTTTTAATTTCTGTGTGACAGTTGAACTGTTTACAAACAATTTATTTTTCAGAACATGAAAGAAGTGTGACAATGGTCCAAAGTGTTGTTTTCATGTTCTTTCTCCCACAACATAAGAACCAAAAAACATGAGAGTCTCTGTGTGTTCAAACCTTCCATGGAGTAAAAGATGCAAAATCCTTTATGCAAGCAGAGGAGTGATGAAGATTCCAGTTTGGTACTGCTTTTTGGTAACCTTTTCTTAGCAAAACTTGCACTCCCATTTGACAATGCAGTTATAGGAAAATGAACATAATACATTTAAAGAATTGCCTAATTATTGACAACAAATAAAATAAACTAATTTACCATAAAAATAAATTACCATACTCTCCTGATTTTTGAAAGGAGGTAAATGTCTAGAAAATGTTCAAGTGTGTAGTCACGTTATAAATGCTCTCTAAAAGCCAGAGTTTGCATCTACTAAAGGGTGAGTTTCTAACTATAATACACTGAATGTGTAGCTTTTTAACACTCACATTAAACAAAATTCCACTGAAAGTCCATTAATTCCCTTATGAAGGTGCACACGTGGATTAAGGGCTGCTTGTTTTTTTTTCTGAACCTCCTTCCCAGTTCGCTTGCTGTGAATCTTCCCTTGGTAAGCTTTGGATCTACGCTCTGGATTAATGTCAATAATGCATCTACTATTGACCAAACAAACAAAAACATATAATTTGGTTCTCATGGTAATGAGAAAATAATCTCTGACTAGCCTCACTGATCTCAGATACTGAACAGGATGAAAAACCTGTTGGTTACAAGCACTCAGTGACTGACATGATGGCTCCTCACCTACAATACAATACAATGCATTGAGCAACACGGAAAATATCACCATACCTTTGAATAAACTCCAGTGTTCAGCATGCCTCATTCTGATACTGTAGGTTGAAGTTATGAAAGCTGGTGAACAGTGTGGCAAGACCCAATAGGAATGAATCTCCCTCAGTTACTACATGGCCCTCTATAGACATCATCCAGTGATTTGTCTCTTCCACTGGGCCTGCAGTAAGAAAGTTCAGATACCGCAGCAGCCTTGGTGGGCTTGTGGGTCAGGGTTGTTTTGGTGTCAACAGGGGTACCTACCAGTATTAAGCAGATCAGTGTATAAACTGTATATATCCATGCATACCTTAGACAATCAACTGAGGGCTGTCAGGCAATGTCAGGGACCTTTCAACATCAGCTGCAGAGGCAACTACCTATACAAAAATAAATCTCCTACTACATTTAAAATGAAAACATGTATTTGAACACATAAATGCTATTAGTGCTACAATAAAATATATTAGGAAGAGAGAAAAATATATATTTACATGCTGCACACTTACATCTGCTTGGAGCAGAAAAGCTTCATTCTGCTCTTTGAAGTGAGCCATCAGTATTTGCAGAACATAGGGAGCTGTAGCACATGTTTTGCTTCTTATCAGTACCGATTTAACTGATTCATTGGTAGGTTTTTGCTTGAAGAATTCCATGATAATTTTACTATACTCTTCATAAGATGCTTCTAGTCGCCTGAGAACATTAATGTCTGTTAAAGTTTCAAAGTGGATGAACATACTCCTTGGTACAAAACAAGTAAGGCCACTGAGAATTTACATACTCAAGAGAGTGTGCGGGCATTGCATTTATCATCTTGCGTTGTAGGTAATATGTTTCTGCCATGAAATGTTGTACTTCTGCTCTTTCAATCCCAGACAAGCCTTCACGTGAGTAGGACTCCATGACTCTCTGCTTTTTCTCTTCCAACGTAGTTTCTGTCTCTTCAGATGGAATGTCTGGGTGCCACTGTGTACAGTCTGCAGGACCTGTCTTTTGCTTTGCACCAGTACTACATTTAATAGATCTCAGTTGTGCTAGTGTTGTTTCTGTTTAGATGTTCTACTCGAGTTTTGATTTGAGTCAGAAGTGAGGAATATCCTCCCCCGATTATTCGACCATCTTCCATCATATCAGCAAAGGATAACCCTAAAATTTTATTTAAGTCACGATTGGTCCAGTGATGGCAGCTGAATTAATAATTATAGCACGTATAATGTGCTGTTGATGTTCGGTTTGGTGGATAGCTGTACTAATAAAATTAAACGGCTTGTACAGAAGCGATAAGCCTTTGTGCTGCATTGACACATGTAGTAAAAGTAACTGCACCTACCGTTAATACTCCCATGCATTGGAAAGTTTTTAAAATGCGTAATACTTACGTAATACATAATGCTTTTCAAAAGTGTGTAGCCTCTCTAATTTACACTCTGAGTATGACAGTGCTGGACAAATAAAATGGTTACGATACCTGATGATTGTGGATTCCACAAAAAAACGATTATGATAGACGAAAATATCCTAGCAGCATGGAGTTCCCGCGTCATTGAAGTTCCCAAACTCCTTTGCAATTTGCAGTTAATTACTGTATTTTTTTAACCAAAAGCAATGAACTGCAACAGAAAGGTTTGAAAATGCGTAATTGTTTTCAAAAGTGTGTTGACTATCTAATTTACATCTGAAGTAGGTGAATGCTGGATACATAGAATGTTTACAATAACTGATGATTGTGGATTCCACAAAAATAGATTATGATGGACGAAACAGCATACCACTCCGTAATCTCCGTGAAAATCCCAAAAGACTTTGCGATTTGCAGTTAAATACTGTAAATCATAGGAATGCTGTTCCTTTTACAGTAATATGCAGTATTTCGAAAAAACAGTCGGAAACTGTAAAATAAATCCTGCAAATTTACATCAATTTGTTACAGTAGTATAGCATTTGAGACTTTTTTAGCACTTGACTTGAGACTTTTTTTAGCATTTGAGAAAATTGTAGTGTTTATGCCCTTAAACATTGGTCTGAACATTGCTTAATATATGAAGATAAATGGTATATGATTCTTTTAGGAATGTTGCAAATCTTTCTAGATGATCAAACATACTGATGTTTCACCAGAAGTTAGTTGACTGAAGTATCAGGAGATTGTGACCCATGGTGTAGATAAAGGACAGCCTGGGCACTTTACAGTCTAAACATAAATGGGAAACAGTCAGTTTTTACTGATATCTGTATGAAAAGGACACAGTTGACACAATATAGATAATCCCCAAGGCTAAGACAAGGAAAAAGACAAGAGCAAATACAAAAACACTGTGATCCAGAAAAACTGATGTGTGTAGATATTAACGCAAAAATCACATTGAATTGGTTTTAACTGATGAAATCAGATATAATCATCACATAATCATGGAAAGATCAGCCAAAAACCCACAGAAAGAAGAAAACTCACACATTTCCCTATTTTAAGAAGTCTAGTAGCCATAGTCAATTAGAATGGGGTGAAATTATGGTGGTGTAAAATACTTTTGTGCATTCTATAGAGATATTATTACACTCAGCGGTCAAATGTACAAACTGTAACAAGCACTAACATAGATGCTGCCCCATGCTCACTCTAGGAACATTTTCAGTGGAGTTCAGTGGAGAATTTTTTGTGGCACCCAGTGTCTTGTTAAATAGCAAATAGTGAAATATTTGAAAGACAGAGAAGCATGTTTTCTTACGTGTGTTTTTGTGAGATGGAAATTTTGCTGAAAACTAAAGCAAGCAGTATTATATTATCATTTTATTTATAAAGCACTTTACATTTGGGGGCAAATCTCAAAAAAGCAAGAATAAAAGAATTAATAAGCTTTCCTGAACAGAAAAGTCTTTAACTGTATTATTTAGAATCTATATTATGCACTACAGATTGTATGACAAGAAACTACACTTTATTGCCTAAAAAATAATAAATATAATTCTGTCAGTGGCTGCTTGGACATTTCCCCATCTGACCACCAGAAGGCCATCTGGCAGGATTGGTTTATGGCGTTGTTTGTTTTCCGTTATCAGGTGCTTTTAGTTGTGTTTTGGTTTCCCTTACGTGTTCCTTGACCCCATCTGACTTGTTTGTCCACTAAATTGTTTATCTGTTTTAATCCCGGGTTTTGGTCTGGACACTGAACGACGGGTAAATTTAGCTCTAGATACCTGGGTTCGATCCCCTCTTTGAGAAGCACATATTTTCTGACATTTAATTGCATATCAGTGTGTGAGGAAATACAGTAACTGAAGCGTAATTTCTAAGTTATATTAACTCATACTTAAAAGACATTTCTTTAAAATCTAAATTGACAATGTGTGAAGAAATACATGTATTCAACTGTATGTCCTTATAGCATAAAGAATACTTTAAAATTATGATTTCAAAATACTCTTTAAATAATACCCTTAATTTAAACAGACGATAAAGTAGACTTTTGTTTCAAACATGTTTAAATATAGAGATTTAGAAATACGCTTATTAAAAGCATAATCAAATGGAATTTGAAATTGTATTACTTTAAAATCTTTTTAAATAAGACACTTCATTTGAAATGACATTGTATTACTTTAAAGTAGACCTTTTCAAGAATACAGAACAGTATATTTCATTTATTTGTATTTTCATAACCTACATGCAATTACATATTTTTATTTACTTACGACTATTTTCTTTACAGTTCACACGCTCTTAACTATACTTCCTTCTATTAAAATAGTTAACTATACGTCCTTCCATTAAAACAGTTAAGTATATTTCCTTTTCACAAGATCTATATTGGTAGATTATTAATAAGACTGAATGCTGTATTACAAGCGAAAGGTGCTTTAACAAAGTTTAAGTGTGCTGCTAGATTTTTTTTAAAGGTATGTAACACTTTTTAATTATAGCCCTGAAACATATCACTTTATACTTAGTTTCAGGAAATAAGTATGAACTTCCTTAAGTTTGAATTTAAGGGTTTTTCCCTTATTAAACAAAACAAATCCCTTCTACTGATAGATGGGAGGAAGTAACTTAAGCTAGGCGTAGCATACAAGGAAAACATCATTTTATCAGTTCAATCAGCTATGCTGAGAGTTACCTGATATAGTAGCAGCTGTGCTTATGCAATGCTACTTCTTTATATCCTTTTATATCCTTTAAATAAAATTGAATATTTGGCAGAGATATAGAAAGAAAAAATATCTCTCAGTGTGGCTTCTTGAAATAGTTGCTAGTGAGAGAAAACCTTAGCTACAAGATCCCTACCCTCAGTGTAGCTTTGTCATAGATATTTACATACAATCTAGCAAAATGAAAATTGGTGTTAACAATGTATATCATTCTTCTATCTGATTCTCTGTTCTGTTTTATTGTTGAACCTGGTATGTCTGGGGAAAACCCAGAGAGGTATGAGGAAAAGTGGAATGAGGAAGTACAGTATAGGAATTTTCAGTATTTTTGTTTTTTTTATTTGTTGGAAATGTATATAAAGTGAGCTATTCCAGTGGTGCAGCACTTGATTGTTCCACTCCAGCATCAAGATGCTCTCACTGAGGCTCACGCTACTCACCTGTAAGTTCTTCTGTCCTTTTTCATATGAAAATCGTGTGTTCAGCTAAATCATATCTGCATCTTAACAGGAGAAATAATAAACAATGTGGAATTGAATGATTTAAGTAAGCTGTCTGTGTTTTGCTTTACAGTACTTATTGCAGCCTCTGGTTGGCTTGTTTCCGGAGGTAATAACTGAATTTACTCAAACATTTTGAAAAGCTTAACATAATAATGCTTTGTTTGAAAGTCCAAGCAAATAATTCAGATTTTCTCACTCTAATATTTACTCTGTAAATAATTTATTGTTTTAGAGAATATGATTACCTGCTACGGTAATGTCCAGCATCTTGCTTGTGGTAAGTTTGAATGTCCCACATTTTCCAACAGCAAGTAAAAAGCCAATGATTAGCTTATGAAAATATTCCATTGCACAGGAAACTAGATAATGCAATACTGAATTTCTATGAAAATTCAGAATTTCTATGAGTGACAAACAAGAGACATCCAGACAACGTCACTGCTGTAGGCAGAAACAAATAGCCAAAGTAGTTTGAAATGGCAGTAAGACGAAACTAACCAGTATTTACAGCAGTGTGTTTTCTGTTTGTTTTTGGTTATTGTGTTGTGACACTGGCCTGATAAAGGTGAGGTCTACTACATATGGACGTACGAACCGTGACACCTGTAATGCTCGGCCCGCTTCTGAGATTGCGAATACCAACTGTGCCTTGAAGATTTCTACTATTGCTGATAGGTACAGGGTTTTGTTTGGGTTATAACACATGTTAAACTGAAGGACAATGCCTTGCTTCATTTGGCTTAACTGAACTTGGAAGAAAATTAAAGCAAAATGGCCCTTAATACAGGTGCTGAATTTCCATGAGATGAGTTTCTCATAGAAGTCAAGCTTCTATAGAAGCTATAGAATGTTGTTTCCTCTCCAGTCTTTATATTTTCTCCCTTTTGAAATTAATAAAACAGAACATGCAGCTTGTCATATAACTAATTAACTGGCATTTTCTCGTTACTGGCTGACACTGGAGACTATAAATAAAATTTCTCCTTACACAAAACTTTACCATATCCACAATTACATATTGTTGTTCGTTGAGGAATTTATTTAAGATTTGTCTTTGAATATTGCAGAAACTTTATATTTTAGATATAGAAATAATATTGCTGTCTGTTATATACCCAAAATAGGTGCAATGGACTAAGAGAGTGTGAGGTAAAGACGGACTTACTTGGCAACCCTGACCCATGTTTTGGAACTTACAAATACTACAACACCACATATGACTGCATCAGTGGCCGTAAGTAGTGTAGAGGGTGTGGGTGTGCTGGTTATGTGAAGGCATTTATGGAAATGGTATCAAAGTACAGCAATACTGAGATAATACTGACCTTATCACAGTAATAATACCAAATCTCTGCTAGCTCCTTCTGCCAGAAGGTGGTGATGGTAATATGTTTTATGCAAGAACTGTGTGGTGTAGAGTCCATTTATGTACTTTTTCAATGCTTATAGAAGAAAGAAACAAACAAAGAAACAAAGAAAGAAAGAAAGCACTAAAATACCCCAACTAGAATTTAGCAAGTTAAAGAAACAGAATATTTTACTCTTTGTAGGGTATATTTTGTCATAGTAGTTTATGAAGACATTTTATGAATACATTTTCTATTACTTTTGTCTGGTATATTTGATTATTAAATCTCAGATCTCAGATGCTCACTATAATACTGTATCTAGAAGTTTAGGTCGATTTAACAGTTTCAGAACTATTCCCTGTGGTTTATTATTATACTAGTTTATCAACACACTGAATAAATTTTATTTTGTCTCCTTTTTTCAGAGAACATTGTGATCTGTGAGCAAGGCTACAGCACGCTGAACTGTGGTAAGATCTGCCTTACGGTTGGGCTGCTGAGCATTTTGCTACTTTTGATGTTGCCATTGAGCTAAAGCAATTTTACATGTGTCTCTGTGCAGGAGATGGTTATATTCAGATCATAAATGCAAACTATGGCCGGGCTAATGCAGTAACCTGCGTGAATGGACTTCCCAGCAGTGTGCTCCAGAACACCAATTGTTACGCTCCAAGCACATTCTCAAAAGTGGCCTCAATGTACCCTTCTTTATTTGATCTACATTTTTCTCAAATTAGAAGAATGTTTACTTTTACTTGTTAACATTTTACTTTAATTTAAAGGTGTAATGGAAAGACGACATGCACTGTAGACGCTTCATACACCATCTTTACAGATCCTTGTGTTGGGACTGCAAAATATCTTTCTGTGTCCTACATTTGCCATAGTGAGTAATCTGAGATCCCACATTACAGACATCTAAGCCATGATAAAAGTAGCCTAGAGATGATTACTTCAGAAAAAATTGATCCAAGGTTATGTTCTGACCAAGGGGGTGATTCTAGTGTAGAAGAGTGTAGTGTAGTCATGTGTTTACTATGAAACAAAATGGCATTATTGTTTGTGTCTGCATTGTTTGTGTGTGTGTGTGCATGTGCGTGTGTGTGTCTGTGTGTGTGTGTGTGTGTGTGTGTGTGTGAATGTCTGTGTGTGTGTGTGTGTATGTGTGTGTGTGTTTATCATTCGGTTAATATCCTAAATCTTATTTCAAAGATTGTTCTGTTAGTAAACATGTTTTATATTAAATTGAAAGTGTGTTGAAGAAATTTCTTGGAATTGATGGCCCAAATGATGGCCCTAACCAAAGAACTCATCAATGAATCTGTTTCTTACAGGGAGCATTGTGACCTGTGAAGGCAATACTGCTATACTGACATGTGGTTTGTGTTTTTTTTTTCTTTATTATTCCTGATCTACTTTTTAAATTATTTACCATGTCGCATAATAAAGATTACTAAATACATAATATAAATACATAAAAGATTATATAAAACCTATTATAGAACAAACATTTTAAACAATTTGTACCAACTTTAAATACATTTCTAGGAATGCTATGTAGTGATGAATGTTACACAAAAACCATACAACCGGTCTGTTCCACTGCTTTCCTGCTGTCTTATTAACGTATTTTCCTCTTGTTTTAAATGTTTCTAACTTTAGGTGATCGCCGTATAAATGCGGTCAGTGCTAACTACGGCCGAACCGATTCCACCACGTGTTCTTCTGGACGACCTGCCAATCAAATCTCCAACACAAACTGCTACACACCTGATGCTCTAAACAAAGTTGCAGCTAGGTAATGGAAGATTTACCAGAACTATTATTTTTCAAAATTACTACGCATAGCTGTTATCATTAAATACATTACTGATATTTATGGGTACAATTTTAATAAAAACCTGTTGTTTTGTAGATGTAATGGACAGAGCAGCTGTAGCGTCCCTGCTACAAATGATTTATTCTCTGATCCCTGTTATGGCACCTATAAGTACCTGACCGTTGTGTACTACTGTTCCTAACTGTGAGTTTCTCATATATCAAATGCATGAAGGATCTATATATTATTTAAGTTTTTTAAAAAAAAATGCAATCACTAATAAGCTCAATCACTAATTTGAAGGCCAAGGCAACTTTATATAAAAATATTCACCCTATAAATATATATTTTTATTTTTATTCTGTATTATTTAATGTCAAGTACAACACATATAACATGAAAGGTATTTAATGTTTAGAACCACAACCTTTCTCATGTTCCCGTTGTCTTTACTGCTATTGACAGAATCACTTGAAGGAACCCAGCTTTCTCCCCAGTGGCCTCTCTTCAGTCTGAAGCGGTTTGAGACTGAATTCTTAATATGCAACTATGCAGCTGATACAGTGCAGGATTTGTGGTGTTGCTGTACTTAATATTTGCATGTTATATAATCAACTGCTCTAATGATTTTATTTTTGAAGCTAAACATATGTCCTATTTACAGATGATTACACAATAAAGTATCCTCTAAATTGGAGAGTGTGAATTTATTTGGATCCATGATCCAATAAAAAATTCCAATAAACATTTTAAACAAAATGCTAAAACAGAAAGGTGCAAATGGTAATCTAGTGGCAGACTACTGCACTGTAAACCCCGATAAGTTCACAGAACTCAAAAAAACTTTTAAGTTGATGAACTTAAAACTCAAGTGTCCTAAAAACTTGTTGAAAATGTTGATTACATACTACATGTTCCTTTTGATTGCAGTTAAATTAAATTGCTCATCAAATATTTTTGTTTAATATGACTCAAAGTTTTCATTTACGTCTAATTTAACAGAACTTAAAAAAGTAAAGTACAAGAACACACAATTTTAAGTTAATAAAACTTGATTTATTTGTTCTCTTACAAGATTATTTTTAATTATACTTAAGTCAAACAATTTGACTTAAAAATACTCAAAATAATTTTGCTCAAAACTTAAAAAAATTGTGGCAACTGATTGCCTCAATAAATTTGAGTACAACAAACTTTAACCGCTTGAGTAAATGTCTGTTATTGAACAGTATTTTCTTACAATTTAAAAACACTATATTTAAAAGAACGATAAAGTATGTATATATATATTTTAAAGTACAGAAACTGAAAATATAAATGTCCACCATGACTATCAGGCGAAAACTTGAATCGTGCAACAGGGGAGAAACGTTTATGAATGTACAATAATTGTAACAAACAAACTTGCTAACATTGGTCAAGTGTTACATTTGTAGAACATTAAAGGCCACCTGACTGAAAACCTGCATATATCACAGCAACTTAAGGCATTATTTCATTAAGTCATTCTTGAGAGTCTGCAACTTGGGCGACAGTTTGCCATCTTCCAGACCAAGTAAAACTTTCTGAATAAATTCAAAAGTGTTGGTCAGTCCCATTGGATAGGTAAGGTGTAATGCATAGATCAGTCCAAACTGAGCATCAGCAAGTCTGGAGAGGCTGACCACAATCTTACTTTCAGTGATGACAGAGATTTTCAAAGGCTGGTAATGAACTGAACCTCTCTCTTTGTCACTGATGAATGTAAGGAGGGCCACTGCGACATCACCAAGCTCTGGTTCATTAGTCTCATCCTGAATGGGTGAAAGAACCACAAATCACAAATTAATTTATGGTGTCTGCAAATATCAGAGAGCTAAATTTCATTGATTAAAAAAACATTTGTCTTCTAAAAAATCTTCTCTCCTGATCAGTTAAGTACTGCGGGTCCAGTGCAAAATGAAGTACATGCTAGTCATAAACTAGACGATTCTATGAACTAGAGGAATCTGCAAACCATTATGCTGTTATGTGATGTCATATTTCAAGTTTTGTTGAGGTCAGATAGCAAGGTAAGGTACTTGTTAGGTGATCACATGCAAGACTGAGCAGGCGCTGGGTTGTATTACTCAAAGTAATACAAGGGTAATTTAACAATACACAGTACCTTTATTAAGAAGCATAGAAAAAGCAAAGAGAAAACTGTCCATTACTTTGTTCCCTTTGTGAATAAAGTTTACCTATAGTGAGTAAAGTTTCAGGCAACTGGAACCTTCATTAGGCAGTGACATAACTAAAAAAACCAGCAAATGTTCAAGTCAAAAATTAAAAAGCTCTAACCAACAAGATGGTTTGTGTATGAGGGTAGTTTTTGACTATTGGAGTTATGTTTGAGAGAATGCCTCTGATTGGCTGTTCAGCATAGTGAATCAGTGTACAATAAGAGAAAGTGATGGAAGTGAAGAAAGCAGGAAAACAGTGTGAAAAGGGCACTCATGGAAGTCTCTGACCATATGACCATTTAAATAAGGGAATATTTCCACAACATGGCCATCTGGAATGAAGAAACAAAAATTGTCTGTGGTAAGCGATAGTTGTGTGAAAATTCAACTATAATATACACTACATGTGCCGAAATTTGATCAATCTAAATTAAAACCAGTGATATTTCTATGTAATTAACAACCATATTTACATATAAATAAATATTTATATTTAGTTTGGTAGCAGAGTAAGCTCAAATGGCACAGATATTCCTAAAAGGTGCCCAAATGGCCTATTCTGAAAATCAGCATAGACATACTTCTACAAAAATATTTTCTATAATCTCTCTGTTGAAAATTTAATAAATCAATCTTTGAGCAGTTCATGATAAGATGTTGTAGAATGGACTCCTACAATTGTATATGGCTTATTAATCATCAAAATTTAGAGATATACTGTCTGAAATGGTAAGATTTGTCAGGCGGAATTTTTTTTCTTCAGTTTTGTCACCTTCTTTTATCTGACCTTGTAATGTATTTATAATAACACTTCTGTATTAACCTCACATGTGTTAACTTATTTTAAAAGCAGAATTATTTAAAATTCACACTGAACGGTGCTGAGATATGGTGGTCATGTGTTTTTTTTTTAAATAAATGAAATTATGCTTTCAAGTGGTGCTTACTTAATCAGAAAAATAGTTGAAGTTAATCAAAAATTATCAGTTTAATTTACTCAAAAGGAGTAAAATGTCACAGAAGCTCAAAATAGTTAAGTCAGTAGAACATTTTCTTAAAAAATTAAGTTTACAGTCCTTAATCTTTTTAATTAGTTTCAACATTTGGGTTTACAGTGTGGTAAACAGTCCAATGTTGTCACACAACAGCCACATTTATGAGATCAGCAATACATGTTAAGTGCTATTCTAAATATTGATATTGATATGAAATCTGATATTCTAAAATGGTTATAAGAGCTGTTCTAAATTTTTACATGTATTCAAGTCAGGAGTAAGGCTTTCTTATGTTGTTATTAAATTAGGTATTGGATGTGTGTGTGTGTGTGTGTGTGCGCGTGTCTTACTTATATGCTTTACTAGATGTTTTCAATCATGTTTGTATATTAATCGGCTGAAATTCACAATCTCTTACTGCTTTGGTCGATGTTTTCCTGTATGTTTAGATTTGACTGGGCGGCTGGTGCCCATCTGTCTGTACTCTCTATGCATCTACTGATTAAGTCAAGGCCAGGTGCAAATAAATAGATAGTATGACTGCCCACTCAGTATATAGGGTACTGAGAATTTCATGGTGCAACATCGAGGAATAGATTTTATTCTGAATTCTACATTCTACAAAACGGGTGAGCAATACAGAAATACAGAATCCAATCAATCCAGCTGCTGACTGACACTATCTTGAGAAAGCCCAACCTTGGTGAGTTAATAGGATTGAAAATTGTCTTCACCAGCAAAAGAACTAGACTATCATTTATTAGATTGTATTTTTAAGGGTTATGCATCGCAGGTAGTGTCTAGACTTTATTTCATGTCAAAGAAAAGCATTAGTATGCATTAGTTATCTGAAGCTTCTTTCAATTTAGAGGGAATTAATGATAAAACCCTTCAGATGTATAAACTAAATAGTTACTGTTGCATCTACAGCGAAATATTTCAGCTGTGAGCTTCTTCAAGCAAGATTAGAGTAGTAACTATATTTTGGGACCCTTTTAATCCAACTGAACAAACTTTAAGAGTGACTATAACCAGATTTGAGTGTAATGTAAATGAATGTAAATATAATTCAATATAATTAAAATCAACATAGCAAATCTTACATAAAGTTTTACATATATTTACTGTTTGTAAAATGCAACTGTAAATATAGATTTTGCAGTAAAATTTTAATTATATCTGAATTCTAGCCAAATTCCTGAGAGTCTGCATTTTCGATTTAAATAAATTATGATTTGTATTTGAATATTGTCTGCAGTAGGCTTCCCAAATACTGATGAAACAAATTAGCAGAATGTACACTGTCTGTGGGTTTATGTGTTAACAGTGTTGCAGACTTTCTCTGCCTGTGATTTTTTTTTTTTTACCTTTTAATAATTGAACATTAAATCAAACATTATAATGCGTGATTAGACACAAAACATAACTAGTACCTCTCATGTATATGTTTAATTCTTTCTCTGTCATGTTTATGGTCATTTCTCATTTACAAGAATCCAAAAATCATGTGGTGTAACCATAAATGCAATTACGAAAGCTTGTTTGTTATTGCTCTATATCCGTTTAGATATTTATTTTACCATATTTTGCCCCTATTCTACATTTGCCCCAAATGTCCAGTTTAAATTCTACAATTTGTGATTTTACTTAGTTTTTAGAATGGATGGGGCATTTACTGTGCTTTAGGAGTAATATACGTTAAATATTCTCTGTTCCGTTTTGCTTCCCTGTATTGTGCATCATTAAAAAAAACAGTCGCAGGTACTGAAGTACACTTTCATGTGGCATTAACATGAAATAACAGTATTAAATTTGCAATAACAGTACAATAACAGTATTAAATTTAAATATTACAACTTTAAACACATTTAAACATTATCCACTGGTATGGTCTGATAAAGTGAATACTAGTTCTTTCTTTTTTTTGAAATCAGTTATATGAGTTTAAGTAAAAACGGGTTTATTGGTCAAATTTCTTGAGTGTCATTAATTACACATGGCACAATCATTTTTAAGACCATAAGCAATTACTGTTAAAGAAAAGCTCACGTTTTCCTATAAGTATATTTGTATGCATCATTCCAAATGTTTCAACGTTGAAACGCTTGAAATTTATATTTCGATTTTTGCCCTTTCTAAATCATTAAGTATACACGGTGTTCTGCTTTACAGTACTGACTGTAGCTCCTGACTTACTTGTTTCTGGAGGTAATATTTAATGCACCCAAACACTTAAATAACCTAAAATAACATGTGATATTGTTTTCACAGAGACCCCAAGTGAATGTTTTATGTTTACATGCACAAAGATCTGTGTTAATAGTCGGTCTCTTTCAGAGAATATGATTACTTGCTATGGCGATGTCCAACACTTGCTGTGTAGTAAGCTTCAATTATTATTATTATTATTATTGTTGTTGTTGTTGTTGTTGTTGTTATAACTGTTATTATTATTACTGTTTTTAGACACTGGACTGATTATAGTGAAGTCTTCTGTGTATGGCCGAACGGACAGCAGCACTTGTAGTATTGGTCGGCCTAATTCGCAGGTTGCTAATACCAACTGTTATTCGCTGATTTCTACAATTGCTGATAGGTACAGATTTACTTGCACTATTCTTACAGAATATTTCAGCATTATTATATTTCCTCTGTGATGAATTATATAACAACAATATAACTCTGGTGAGAGCATTTTGTCTTTATAACTCAAACAGATGCAATGGACTGAGAGAGTGTGAGTTAAAGACGGATGTACTTGGCAACCCTGACCCATGTTATGGAACTTACAAGTACTGCAACACAAGTTATGATTGTATCAATGCCGGTAAGTAGTCTATAGGTTATGTTTGATTTTTGAAAACACTTCAGAATTGGCATCACAATACAGTATTCCCAGTATAATTTCCCATGGTCCCTACTCCAGTTTATTTTGTCCCCTTTCTCTAGAGCTTGTTGTGATCTGTGAGCAGGGCTACAGCACACTGGATTGTGGTAGGAGCTCTTTCTCCCTACATTTGGGCTGCTGAGCAATTATTATTATTATTTGATGGTACACTTGGTTTACAGCAGGTTTATCTGTGCCTCTGTGTAGGAGCTGATTCTATTAAGATCATAAATGCAAACTTTGGGCGTGCTGACTCCAGAACCTGTTCAGCTGGACTCACCAACAATTTGATCCAGAATACCAACTGTTACGCTCCAAACACACCCTCAATTGTGGCCGCACTGTAACTTTGTTTTTGTTGTTTGTTTGTTTAAATATCTTACTTAGTAGATAATGACCTTTGGTGACAGCGGCCAATTTTACTTTCATTTAAAGGTGTAATGGAATGAAAACATGCACTTTACAAGCTTCAAGCACCATCTTTACAGATCCTTGTACTAAAACTGTTGAATACCTCACTGTGTCCTACATCTGCACTAGTAAGTAATCTTCTCCCCTTGACAGCCTTTTCTGTTTTTACCTTTTTTTTATAATCTTGGGCATACAGGAATAACTAAAGCACTTTTAAAGCAAGTATGAATAAAACAAGGTTAAGGCAAAAATGTTCAGAAAACAATGGACCTGTGGCCTAGGTTCACTCCCAAGGGTGATTATCTTCAAATCACACACACACACACACACACACACACGGAATCCTGGGTTATCTGTAATCACGTTTCACACTGCTCATCTATACCTGGGGTTACTTGTTAATCCTGGGTCTTCATTAACAGACGTTTCACACATTCCTAAATGCCGAGTTAACAATCTTATTTGCATATTTGCAGTGTCACTGTTGCTGATTGGACGAACAGCAGGCAACGTATTTACACAATGCACATTTCCTGTTACTGATGTGACATGAGCCTTGCTGCTCAATTTCTGATTGGCTGTCTGTTGCCAAGCGTCCATCAGCTACAAGCAAACACTGCTCTGATTCACACTGAACAGACTTAGCACCACAATGCATGGTTAACGCCGCAAAAGCGGAGCTAACACCGCTTTCAAAATACAAGTGTGAAACCTTTCTTTACCCAGGGTTAAAAACGGTGTTTAAAATGACAATAACCCAGGGTTAAGTGCAGCGCAAATATCTCTGCGACACAGAAGTTAGTTTCAGCATTCAGTTGGACTCTGTATGTTCAAAGGTTTTTGTGTAAGACTTCCATTTGCAATTTGCAGTTACTTTTTTTAAGAAGTTAGCTAGTATTTATCTCAGCATATTTTTATACAACTATACATATAATGTCTCATTAATGTTAATTAATATGGACCTTTGCTTGGCTGTTGGTACCTTTATACCCATGTAAAAACCTATTTGTTTATTTGTTTACCTGTTCTAAGATCCAGTGCTGTTATCCTCATTTTCACAAACATTTATTTAATTTTTTAAGTCAGTCAGCTTACTTCTTTTTAGTTTGTTTGTTTTTGGTTGTTTTATGCAATGAATCTGTTTCCTGCAGAGGAACTTGTGGCCTGTGAAGGCAGTACTGCGTCACTGAACTGTGGTTTGTACTCTTCTTTTCACTTCTATTCCCCTATTAATTATTATATACCTGTAACATTACATAACATTATAATAATACATTACATTCTACTACTTATATAACTATTTAACTATATTTAAACTATAAATATACGATTTAAACTATAAAAAGCTAATATACATTCTTCTAATTTTAGGTGCCAGCAATATAAAGATTATCAGTGCTAACTACGGCCGAACCAATTCCACCACATGTTCCTCAGGACGACCTTCCAGTCAACTCTCCAACACAAACTGCTTCACGGCTGACACAGTAACTAAAGTTGCAGCTAGGTAATGGAAGTAATTGAAGTGTAAATCTATTCCACCATCACATTGTCTGTCTCTGACCCCTGTCCTAACATCTATAAGTACCTGAAAATTGTGTACGTCTGTGTCTGATTTTTCTGCCAAACTGTGTATTCAATAATTGTGTTAATGCAGATCCCCACACACATATGGGTAATAGAATACTGTACTTATTAATCTCCAAAAGTGCATGTCACAGTGAAGTAGTACACAGACATAATGAAATTCATAAAAAGTTCCCAACTACAAAAATCCCTATATAGTGTTCATTTTTCCTCAAAATATGACTAAAATATAACTTAAAATTAAATAGTCTGAACTTTTATATCACATTGTTTTTTACAATATATTTATATCTGAATTTCTACACATCTTGAAGACAGTGCATATAACAGGAAAAGTATTTTATGTGCTGTTCTCTTTTTATTTGTTCTTTTTACTACTGATAGAATGACTTCCAGCTTTCCACCCAGTGGCCAGAAAAGGGATCACAAAGTTTTACCTACAAAGCCATACAGATGTTACAGTGCAAGAGCTTTGTTTTTAATGTACTTAACACTGGCAGGTTAAATCATTTTTGCTTTTGCATAATCAACTGCTGCAGTGATTTTGTTTCTGAACTATACTAATTGGCTTTTACATGTAATCCCACCATCCTAAACGAATCCACTTTACAAATGATTGCGCAATAAACTTTATAAACATACATATCAAGGTTGAGTTGTGTGTAGACAATTTTATGAAATCTAAGGCAGTGATTGTCCAAACAAATTGATACAAACAACAAAGTCTAATAAACATGTCAAACACAGAGCGGACAGGTGGCAAACAGAATCTAAAGGCATAATACTGGTTAACAGTCCAAGGGTGTTATACATATAGACACATTTCTGAGATCAGCAAATTACACACAATGTGTTACTATAGGCAATAGAGCCAACAGAAAGACTAATGTTTTGGATTTTTTTCTTTAATAGACAGGCAATAGAATAGTAAAAGTTCAGGGTAAAATTTGTTGTCTTATTTAAAAAAGTAAGAAAGAAAGAAAGAAAGAAAGAAATAGATAGATAGATAGATAGATAGATAGATAGATAGATAGATAGATAGATAGATAGATAGATAGATAGATAGATAGATAGACATTCATAATAAAAATTAAATAAATAATCTCTGTTATTTCACTACATTTACAATACATTTCCTGCATTTGGCAGACACTCTCATCCAGAGCGATGTACAAGAGTGCTTTGAAGCCTCTATCAATGAATACATTATCACTGGTTCAATAGGTCACAGACTTAACATAAAACAATACATAAAACAAACAGGGAAAGATAAGAGCTAGTTTAAGTGTTTCAGGAAGAGGTAGGTCTTCATTCGTCGTTTGAAGACAGTCAGTGACTGACTGTTCGGCCATCTAGGGGAAGTAAATTCCACCACCTCGGTGCCAGAACAGAGAAGTGTCTAGATGTATACCTACAGGCATTTAAAAGGCATTTCCCGTGATTGCGCTTTGGTATTTAAATGCATGTGTTGTACTTCACAGAATTCCCACCAGGTGGCACATGGTACAACTCTGGCCAGAGCACATTATACAGTATAACGCAGTTCTTACATATATATATATATATTAATGCTTTAATACATATATGGTAATATTTACATTTTTAATGAACATGTATAAATTTACCCGTGACTGTGTGAGTGTAAAGCTGCGAAGTATTTTCATGTGCTTTGTAAATACTTAATTGCGCTGGTGTTTTCCTGCCATTTGCGCATAACTTTTTTTGTTCAACTTTAAAGATGCCTGTGCAAAGATAAAAATTAAAATGGACAACCTCTTGAGATTAAAGTCATTATAATGCAAAATTGAACGGGTAGTTATTCCAGAAAAAAAAGTCAAACTAAATAAAATTGTGACAAAGTAGTAATATTTCGCGAATAAAGTTAACACTATGAGAATAAAGTAAAAAAAATCACGAGATTCGTAGCAATACAAGATTAAATTCGTAATATTTTGAGAATAATGTCATTATTTACATTAACGTGTTTAGAGTGATGAATAATATATTAGGCCTATTTGTGTATAGTGAAATTAATGTATTAATAAAACGACTTAATGCATTAAGCTACATTGAGAATATGGATAAAAGTGAAACTTTACCCGTTGCATGCACAATTACTCTCACTGGTTGGTGATTACTGTTTCGCGCGCAGTGAGCAGTGGAAAAAAGAATAGTTCATTGATCTACCTAAATAAATATGATATTTTAAAAATGTCAAAGTGACCGTCTAACATATTTTTTAATTTTTTAAAATCCACGAGAAATGTTGATGGTGTGCCTGATCAAAAGAGATCCTGAAGATGGAACTGCACACCTTTTATCAAGATAGTGGGAGACAGAAGCAAAGCGAGTTACACCGGTCAGTAACGGAGGACGCAACCACGTCATCGGTGACAGAAACCTCCACTGATCAGATAAATGATACTGAGCACAGTCCTACTAAATTGCATATGGTAACAGATAGCAGAAAGCATATGGTAGTAGCATGGAAGACGCTAGGCCATTTTTAGGTGGGCTTTAGCCCCCCTAACATTTCTACTCAGCCCTCCTAAAATTCTGCCATTCTCCATAAACTCTACACCAGGAACGATTCTAGGATTTTCATTTAAGGGGGGCTTAGCCCCCAATGTGGGTATAATAGTGAAAAAATAATAATTAATTAATTAAAATAAAGGTTTGACTAACAGGGTAGGATGGTAAACTTATTGCAGCATTCCACTGTATATGGCATAGATGTGTCTAACATGTGAGTACTGAACAAGCCAAATACGAGTCTTTCTAATCACACACACACACACACACACACACACACTTGTCCTCTGATCCTCACTCTGTGACGCTGCGGTCTGCGGATTGAAGAACGTGCTGAAAGCCGGGGAGGAGCCGAAGAGCCGCCGTTTTCATATGAAATTTTAAGAGGACTGAGGAGATCACCAATTTGTGTAGAGTTTATGTATATTTTTAGGGGGGCTGATTAGAAAATGGCTGATTAGAAATGGCCTAGCAAAGCCCATGCTCTACACAAATTGGTGATCTCCTCTTACCTAGAGATGGTGGGACCGGTCGAGCAGTGCTAGGGGATTACTAGGGTGCAAAATAGAGCACACCATTTGATGAATAGAGCAAACATTTGATGGTCTAAGTAAATAAGTAAGTAAATAAGTAAATTTCTATACTTATCAAATCATAATTTTGCTAAACTATTTTAATTTTTTCTCCCCAACTGAATATTATTGGATATTTCTTGTGGATTCATAATTTATAATCCCAATCTCAAATCAACTGTAGTTCCAGGTTGTTACACAACCACAACAAACGTGCAATAGGAGGTAAATATCTATGTAAGGCACTGTGTGTGTGTGTGTGTGTGTGTGTGAGGTCTCAAATTAATTCAGTTGTGCCCATATTTTGGATTGTGTGTGTCATTATAACAAAAAAAAAAAACAATTACCTAATTATCTTCAAATAATTATCATAATTATTAGATGAAATTCTGCAGTGGCCTGTCAAATGATGGTAAAAAAGGATGGCTGTCATCAGGATGTTGTAATAATCATAATTGTAAGAGAGAGACCTTGACTATTAATGCAATATGTTGAATAATAATGCAGTTCTTTGATATGAAGTTCCATAAAGGAAAAGTTTATTTCCAGGACAAAAATTTACAAATAATTTACTCACCCGTCATCCAAGATCTTCATGTCTTTCTTTCGTCAGTCATAAAGAATTTTTTTTTTTTTTTTTTTTTTGAGGAAATCATTTCACTTCCAAAATGCAGTTTAAATGCAGCTTCAAAGAGCTCTAAACGATCCCAGCCGAGGAAGAAGGGTCTTATCTAGGGAAACGCTCGGCCATTTTATTTGAAAAAAAACCCCAAAAAATCCATTGTAACTCCTCTAAAGTTGAAGTTAAAGTCAAGGTCAGGTAGTCATTATGACACTCTGCCTGAAGCTTTATGACATTATGACAGCATTATGACACTCTGCCTGAAGCTTACTTTACTCACCTGTAAGTTCCTTCCATACTTTTCCAGATGAAATCCATGTTTGTGTTAAACTAATTGTTATCCCTTCCATCTGTGTGTTGCTATCTGTGTTTGCTTTACAGTGATTATTGCAGCTCCTGGCTTGCTTGTTTCTGGAGGTAAGTTTCCTGAAGCTTCCTGAAAACTCTACTCCTTCATAAGTTTCTTTCAGTTGAAATTTTTACCTCTTCCAAAGTACAGGAGAAATAGAAAAGTAGATAAATCAATGTTATTTTAATAGTAAGCTATTTGTGTTTGCTTTACAGCGAGTATTGCAGTAGTCAGCTTGCTTGTTCCTTCAGATAATAATTGAAAGCAGTCAAACTCCATTATTTTAAATAACCTATCATCTGATAATTGTTTCAGAGAAAACCTGAACAAATCAGTCAGGTTTCCATCTTATATCTGTGTGAATAAACTGTCGTTTCAGAGAGGGTGATTACCTGTGATGGAGATGTCCAGCGCCTCCTTTGTTTAAATGTCTTTCTTACTGTATAGCTGTATTATTACAGGACACTAGATAAAGCAAGGCTGAAAATCTGTTTTTCTTTGAATTGGAAAGACTTTTAGTTGTTCTATATTTCTCAGAACACTGGAGTAATAAAGGTGACGTCTACTGTGTTCGGCCGTATGGATAGCACGATCTGTAGAACATCACATCCCCCTCTTCACGATACTTACACTGGCTGTTCAAGTAATTTTTCCACTACTGCTGACAGGTACAACATTTTTCAGTTTATTATATACACAAAAGATCTGCCACATTTGAGAGCAATTTTAATGTGATTTAATATAAATTCTATAATACTTTAAAATAATAGATACCACTGTGCTGCTAAATGCTGGAATCTAATTGATCACAAAATGTTGTTCTACATCAGCTCTATATAATAGACAGAATAACAGAACAGTGCTTACAATGTTCTTTCTAGAGTAGCCACTTACACAGGGACGTGTATTGCTAACACTGAACATGACTGTTGATATGGTGAAATTTCCTATAAACAAATGATTATTTAATATTTCTAGGAAGTTTTATGTATCAGTGCTTTGTTTCCAACAAGGTAAAGACAGAGGACTATGAACATTTCAGTTTCACAGTAAGAGCTACTGTCACTGTTATGCAGCTTTTTGTTTGTTTCTTTGTTTTTTGACTTATAAATTTCAAGCGAGAGGAACAAAAAGAGTTTACACTGGTCAGGAAAGACAGTGTAAAGCTGCTATAACAAACAAGATATGGTATTTGTTATACCAGCTTGATGTTCCTCTATATTCTCTATGTATAAATGTCACTGGAGACGAGCTTGGTGGGATGAGCGAAGGTAAACACAAAAACGACACAGTCAGGTAGTGAAGTCACAGAGGTAGCAACGATAATAACAGCCGTTATTATAGAGCTCTGGTGATTGGGTGCAGGTGTCAGTGCTAGAACGCTGGTGATTGGGGTCATGGCTGAGTGGCTGTGGTCGGTGCATCCGTGACAATATGGATAGTAAGAAAAATTCACTCTCACAGAGTTTCCTCACCCCTTTTGATTATGCACTACGATTGCATTTTTCTTTTGTGATAATTAAATATTGATGAACAATAAAAATATTTCTACAAATTACAGCAGTGCAGGCCAGTCAATATACATGGTTCTTTGCTGAACCATGGTGAGGCCTGTTCTGAGTGGAACCTGTCCTGTAAAACCACTGTATGGTCTTGCCCACCATGCTGCAGCTCAGTTTCAGGGTCTTGGCAATCTTCTTATAGCCTAGGCCATCTTTATGTAGAGCAACAATTATTTTTTTTCAGATCCTCAAAGAGTTCTTTGCTATGAGGCGCCATGTTGAACTTCCAGTGACCAGTATGAGAGAGAGATAACACCAAATTTAACACACCTGCTCCCCATTCAACACTAACAAGTCACATGACACCGGGGAGGGTAAATGGCTGATTGGGCCCAATTTGGACATTTCCACTTAGGTGTGTACTCACTTTTGTTGCCAATGGTTTAGACATTAATGGCTGTGTGTTGAGTTATTTTGAGGGGACAGCAAATTTACACTGTTATACAGGCTGCACACTCACTACTTTACATTGGAGCAGAATGTCATTTCTTCAGTGTCACGAATCTCAGTTTTCACAGTGTCACATGAAAAGATATAATAAAATATTCACAAAAATGTGAGGGGTGTACTCACTTTTGTCAGATACTGTATCTCTAAATAACCCACTAAAGAAACAACCAATATATATAAAGATTTACAAAATGAACCAAACTAAACCAAAAAAACACTCAAGAGAAAGGGGACGCTAGTGACGCCAAAATAAAGAAAAAATAAGAATACAACAAAACCAATTCTAACTTATTTTAAACCTCTTACCTAACTAAAGACGGAAACAAAAGAAACAAATCTTCATCGCCAAGTGCCGTATACTTTCCTACTCTCAGCTCCTAAAAATGAAAGTATGGGGGGGGGTTGTCACCTCTTTCCTAGGGTGTCTAAACTTCAAGTTATCTACGTGTTGCACAATAGGAATCGCATAACATCTTCCCTATCCACCGTTCTCATCAGTGAAAAGTAACAAAATAAACCAAATGAAAAAACAGTTCAAAGAGAAAAACAACGAGTAATAAGGGACAGCAACCAGACAGGGAGCAGCCAGCAAAGGAGAAGAAAGAAAGGGGGCCTCCATTTACTCCTTCCAGTGTCCTTTTATCTGCCAGCGGAAACATTTCTGGCAGCGGACAGGTCAGCAGCGCGTTGCTTAATGATAACTAACAACTTTGTGAGCCAATCGGCAGTCAAGGGAGGCAGCCTAAGAAATCGACAGGAAAAGAAGAGAGCAAGCAGGACAGAGAAAGAAACAAAACACAGGCACTCCCACAAGGACATTTATGGACATAACAGTGCTGTTACTGCATTACTCCACACTAGACCTCGTTCATCCTGACCTCAGAGCAAGCGTGAAAGATAAGCTGGATATGCACATGAAACATCATGACAAGCTGGAAAGTTTCTAGGATGCAGTGATCACAAGAAACTTCAGTCATGGTCCTAAGTGGATACCAGATTTTATTACTAAAGTCACAGGACCAGTCCCTTGCAAATTCATACTAGGAGATGGCATGGTCATTCAAAGACACATGGACCAGATAATGGCAAGACCTGGAGACAAGGATGTAGAAGAATCCAGGATCAGGGAACAACCAGTGATGCCAATGGATCCAGCTGATACTATTCAATTGTCAGAGAGTTCTGGTACTAAAGGTAACAGTTGTTTTCCATGAAAAAAAAAAATCACAAATCAGTCAGGGATGGTCATTTCATTTCCAAGCGTATATATCAAAAGAGCAGTGGTGGAGGTAACGAATTACAACTACTCACGTTACTGTAATAAATTTTTTGGGTATTTGTACTTTTAATAGTATATTTTTAAATCTGTAATTTTACTTGTACTTAAGTACTGTAACAACACACTCAGGAGGCAGTGAGAGAATCGAATGCCACTTTATTTATTCCAGGCAGGCAGAAGGCAAAACGTAAAACAGGCAAAACAGGTAACTTAGGCAGGCAGGCAAAACGTAAGACAAGCAGGCAGGCAAAACGTAAGAGATCACTGACTTGAAACACACTTACGGCACATAAGCCTTACAGAGAGCGGGGAAGTGCTGTTGGGGCCGGCGTGCCCATGACAGTACCCCCGTCGATCCGGGCGGCACTGGTGGAACTCTGTGAGTAGCCCAGGATTGAGGATGTCTTCTCAGTCCACCCATGATCTTTCCTCTGGACCATACCCCTCCCAGTTGACCAGATACTGCAGGCGGCTGTCTCGTCGCCTGGAGTTCAGAATCTCCCGGACCTGGTAGATGGTGTTGTCCACATCGATCTCGGGTGGCAGTGAGATAATGGGCTCTGTGGAAGGAGGGAGAACAGGGTTAGTGTATGGTTTTAATAGCGAAACATGAAAGGATGGGGAGATGCGGTAGCGTTCCGGGAGACCGAGCTCATAGGTCCCTTCATTGATGGGTCGCCGGATGGTGAAGGGACCTATGTAATGAGGGCTCGATCTCCCGGATGGTAGTGCAGTGTTCCCCGTTGGCGCGCGTCAGCGTGGCTCTTCTTCTGGCGAATCGCGTGGCGCAGGTGGATGTATGCCGACTCCCAAACCCTCTCACTCTCTCTGAACCAGTGGTCGACAGATTTGGACAGCTCGCTCGACCATGGAAACAGAGGCAGCTGGTAACCGAGCATGCACTGAAAAGGAGTGAGTCCAGTGGCTTCTTGGAGGAGCGAGTTTTGTGCATACTCAGCCAAGGGAAGATATTTGCTCCGTTTGTGCTGGTGATCACGGTAGTATGCTCGAAGATAGCGCCCTACTTCTTGCACCTTGTGCTCCGTCTGGCCGTTAGACTGGGGATGATAACCAGAGGACAGGCTCAGCGATACACCCAGTTGTTTAAAGAACCCACGCCACACTTGGGACACGATCTGGGGCCCCCTGTCAGACACAATGTCTTCGGGGATGCCAAAGTGTCTGAAGACGTGGTTAAAGAGAGCCTCAGCCATTTCCATGGCTGTGGGCAGGCCCTTGAGGCATATCAGCTTGCACGCGTTGGAGAACCGATCGACCACAACGAGAATGGTGGTGAAGCCGTCCGACATGGGCAGATCAGTAGCGAAATCGATCCCCAGGTGGGACCAATCGGAAGCGGCATGACCTTGCCTTCCGGCAGACAGCATGGTGTGGAAATCACAGCACAGACGGGACATCCTTTCACGAACTGGAGCACTTCCTTCGTCATGTTGGGCCACCAATACTTATTCCGGATGAGTGAGAGGGTTCGTTGACTGCCTGGATGTCTGGAGCCCGGAGAGGAGTGCACTGAGTCCAGAAGGATGAGGCGCAGTGAAGTCGGGACATAGATTTTCCCTTCTGGACCTCCCGGTGGAGCAGACTCTTCCGTAGTGGCGGCACGGATGTCCTTGTCAATAGCCCAGAGGAGAGGACAGACGAAGAGATTTGGAGGGAGTATGGGCTCGCATTCTTCCGGTAGGGAATCTGGTGAGCGCATCTGGGACAGTGCATCCGCTTTGATGTTTTTGTGCCCGGGATGGTAGGTGATAGTGAACCAGAAGCGAGTGAAGAAGAGTGCCCAGCGAGCTTGTCTAGGATTCAGGTGTTTTGCTTCCCTGAGGTATTGGAGGTTTTTGTGGTCTGTTATTACCTCAAAGGGATGGACAGCTCCCTCCAACCAATGCAGCCACTCTTACAAAGCCAGCTTAATGGCTAGTAATTCCCGGTTGCCGATGTCATAGTTTTGCTCTGCCGGGGTTAGCATTTTAGAAAAGAACGTGCCGGGGGCTCACCTCCCCGTTGGGACAGCACCGCTCCTACTCCTACAGCTGAAGCGTCTACCTCCACCATGAAAGTTCAGCTGGGATCGAGATGCAGCAGGGTAGGTGCGGAGCAGAAGGTGGCTTTCAGCTTATGGAAGGCTTCGACTACGGAAGTCGTCCAGCTTAGCACCTTGGGTTGGTTGCGCAACAGCGAGGTGAGAGGCGCAGTGTGTTTACTGTAGCCAGCAATGAAGCGGCGTTAAAAGTTTGTGAACTCCAGGAAGCATTGAAGATCTTTGATGGTTTGAGGTGGCGGCCAGTTCTTCACTGCTTTCACTTTGGACTGGTCCATTTTGATGCCCTCCGAGGAGATGACATAGCCGAGGAACTGAACGACTGGTTGGTGGAACTCACACTTCTTGACTTTCAGGTAGAGGTGGTGACGGCAGAGACGCTCGAGTACCTGCCGGACGTGGCGGATGTGCTCCAACCGGTTCGAGGAGTAGATCAAGATGTCATAGATATATACGATGATGAACCAGTGGAGCATGTCACGGAAGATTTCATTCATGTAATTTTGAAACACCGATGGGGCATTGGAGAGTCCGTATGATATGGTAGTGTCCCGATGGTGTGATGAACGCCGTCTTCCACTCATCACCTCACCGAATGCGGATAAGATTGTAGGCACTCTGTAAGTCGAGCTTGGTGATGATGTGAGCTCCACGTAGTTCACGTAGGACCAGTGGCAGGGGGTAGGTGAACTTCAACGTTTGCGCGTTTAGACTCCGATAGTCGATGCACGGCCGAAGCCCACCATCCTTCGAAGAAGAAGCTGGAAGCTGCCGGGGAGGTGGATGGGCGTATAAATCCCTGGCGGAGCACCTCTTGAATGTATTCCTCCATCGCCTTTTGTTCCGGGACGGACAGAGGGTAAATGCGACCCTTGGGCAGTTTAGCGTCGGGCAGGAGATCCACCGCACAGTCCCATGATCAGTGTGGGGGCAGTTTTGTTGCTGCAGCTTTGCTGATCACGTCCTGGTAATCCCTATACTCTCCTGGGAGTTCCACTTTGGTGCACTGCTGGTGCAGGTTTTCGATGCTTGTAGATCCCAGGAGGGCTGTTTTGGGAGCCGGGAGTGCTTTCATGCAATCACAAAGGCAGTAATTGCTCCATTGATTGATACTTCCCGTGCTCCAACAGATGTTGGGCTGGTGCAGCACCAGCCAGGGGCGTCCCAGGACGACATCCACTCTGGACTCCTCCAGCACTAGGAGTGAGAGTGTCTCCTCATGCAGGCAGCCAATGCAGAGAGTCAGTTCGGGGGTTAACCACTGCACCAGTCCGTGACCTGGCGGCTTTCCTTGGATCGGCTTTTCGTTTATAAAATAATAGCAGTGTGCTATTGTTATGATAATCATCATGCAAATTACAAGAACATTTGTTATCATTGTAATACAGACTGTATTAATTAATTCCTAATTAATATTGCTAAATTGTTTTTGTTCTAATTTTATTGCTGACTGTGTACTTGTTTTATTGTCTTATATATATTAGTAAGGCATAATGTTTTTGTCTTATTGTAAGTGTTATGTAATGAATGGAAAGCAAAGTATATATAGGCTGATTAACCCATAATTTCATTTGTCTAATTCCTCTGTGATTTTTTCCAGAGGAAACATCCATCTAAGTTTGATCAGTACCATGACATCATAACAGCAGTCGTCACCGGAAGCCCACAGCCACACCAAACAAACTCTCAGCAAGTAAGCAAGCCAAGTTACCAGATATGATGTTAGCTGCTACGTGTTTTTAGTATCTTAGTAAAAACACATTATGGTAAGAAGACTTACAACTTTATTTGTGTGATGCTGTTTCATTTATTTATTTATTTATTTATTTATTTTGAATATGTTTAGTGGTGTTGTTCTGTGATTCATATATAAACCACACCCGACAGTTTGGTTCGCATGAATAGCGCGACTAGATTAATAGCAAGTTAATACTGTTTTACTGTATCATTCAACAAATATCACCAGCTAAAAATTAAGTAGTACTCCGAGTAGTTTTTATGAGTAGTAATTTGTATTTTTACTTAAGTACTTTTTTTTTTAAAAAACAGTACTTTTACTTGTAATTGAGTATCATTTCAGCAATGTAACAGTACAAATTGTTGACTGAGTACAAATTTTCAGTACTCTTTCCACCACTACAAAAGAGCCAAAAAAGACAGGGACACCAGCATGAGTGTTGAATGTTTATAGTTTTAAAATGAATAAGTAAAAGAGTAAGGAGGAAGGAATGTAGTAGATGGGAGTGTCATAGCCTAAATGTCTTGTAGATGGCAGTGTTGTAGAAGAAGTAGAAGTTTTAGAAGCTGTGATTGCAAAGTGTGTGTCAGTGAAGTAAGAAAATGGTGCGTGTGTGTGTGTGTGTGTGTGTAGTTATTTCCATGTGATGGGGGTTGCATATGTTCAGTAAGCTAAGCTAACACTCTTTTGTCTTTACATCCTTTTAAAACAAGTATATTACTAGTGGCGGGCCGTGCATTTCACACCTAGGCCTTCACTGGTGTCCTTCCTGAATTAATCCACCTCTATAGCATCATTATGATGCCACAGCAATAGATACTAATCAACCGTTAAATAACAAAGTAAAAAAGAAATTAGGCTACAGTATTTCACACCTCACAAGGAATAGTCCATTTTATTACCTTTACTTTTCTCAAAAAAGACATTCTTGATGCCGTATGCAGCAAACTGCAACCTCCGGAGGACGCAACAGCCGAAATGAGACGCAGCGAATATAGAAACACTGTATAACAGTGCGTTGTGTCACAGGCTCTTGTAGAAAACATGAATAAAATTACATGACATATAGCAAAAAAACAAATGAACACAATTCAGTCTCACAAGTTTCCTTTCACTGCAGAAAAAAAAAACCACAGCCCACCCCGGGGATCTAGAATGAAGGCAAACTGAAAACCCAGGAAAAAAGAAAACCCAAAAGCATAAATGGTTCTTCAAAAAGCTTACTAACTATTTTGAAGAATCAAAAGGATTTTCTTGAAAAGTCTTTTCTTGAAAAGTCTACAAATGCATTTTTCTTGAAAATGCATTTGTAAGGATGTCCATGACTAAATCGATTTCTTCTCCTTTGTCAGCCATTGTGAGTTAAAATATATATATATATATATATATTTTATTTAGTTTGTGTGGTTCACTGCCTCTGACTACTCGAATTATCCAATTAAAACACGTAATCATATGCCTGCTACATGGCAGCTATGAAAAAAACCCTCCAGCTACACACTCATATCCTTGTGCATACAAGTTTTAACATAATAGACTGATTAAGACGAAGTAAGAACAGGATCCTGGGAAAGGAATAAACTGTAGGGATTAGTAGTTTTAGGTGTCCTTTGCACTGATGACTGTTCCAATGGCAGGAACGATTCATGCAAGCGCCTGTTGTCCACGCTGTAGTTTAGTTAGATTTTTCACAAACATTTCACTCTTCTACTGAAAAGAAAGCAGAATCGACATCCAGCAACATCCAGCGTTTGATTTAATATTACATAATGATCAATCATTCAGTATTAAGACAATCATTAAGCTAAAAATGTGACAAAGTACATCTGTGACCAAAACTGGGGGAAAATCATAAAAGTCTGTAAAAAATCCTGGAAATATAATCAGTATAATACCTGCACATCCAGGGACTGCAGTATGGTTTGTGCTCTGCGTATGTTCCTGTCCTGCTGGTTGTTCCTCCCAAACTCCAGAGCTACATCTGTAGCCACAATTTCACTGGATGTAGCTGGATGTTCTTTACAGCCTGGTCTGGATTTGGACAGGGTTCTTTTGGGCTACTTGCTATCTTTTTTATCCAATCTTCCTTTCTTTCTTTATTATTTTCTGTCTGTCTGTCTGTCTTTTCTTTCCCCAACATTTGGACCCAGAACACCAAATGTTAAGTTTATGAATGAATAAACTTCAAGAAAGACACAAAAATAGAAGCTGGTGAGAAAATTACATTATTAAACTATAAGCATATAAAAACAGACATGCTGTTTTTTAAATACATAACTTAGGAATGTGGAATAACTAATGAAAGAAACAATGCTTCTAGGAGGTAAGGTGTCACATCTCTTGGTATGGATTATTTTAAAGTTTTCTCCAGTTGTAAATACAACCCTACATGCTGTTCCATCCTGGAGGAAAGAAACATTATTAGTTTTTAATGCATGAATCACACCACCACCTGGCACGGATTCTTTTTAATGGCACACCCTGAAGGGTGTCAATGGGTTCATATCTGTGACATAATAATAGTACTAACAATACAACAAAATTATGATATAATATTAAAAAAAATAAAATAAATAATAATAATAATAATAATAATAATAATAATAATAATTATTATTATTATTATTATTATTACTACTATTATTATTATAGTATTGTATACTCAACTTTTACTACAGTATAATTTGAAAAATATCAATTTTATTTAATTTCATACTGTCCAAAGAGGAGGTATATGGATGTAATAAATAAAAGATAGTGGGTGCAAGTGTTGAGAATACAGAAGATAGGGATAGGTGGAGAGAAATTATTTGCTGTGGCCACTCCTGAAGGGAAAAGCTGAAAGAAGAAGAAGAAGATTTTTCATATGTAGGGGATGTGGAAATTAAATTATCACATGATTTGCATGTGAAATTTACACATATTTATTATTGACTTTACATATTAATGTCACAGGGACCCAGGAACAGAGACAGGAGAGCTGATGGTGAGTGTGGAATAAAATTCTACTGTACTCACTACAAAAATCTGACTCCAGCTCCACACCGACCCGACAGCTCAGTCTGAGTGAGACTCACAGTTAATTAGGCCTCCAAACTAAATAAGCCAATCAAGCAGACTAGATGAATGCAGATTTTATTTGTAATCAGTGCTGACACAAGGATTGAGATGCTCACGCATGAACGTCCCAACAACCTCTACCCGGGGAACTCCAACTACAGCCTTTATATACATTTCCCTTATCTCTCCAATGTAACACGTCACTGGTTCTTTGCCAAGACAATCCCACCCATTTTCTTTTTTGGACCTTTTAGGTTCTTTTTTTACACCATTATCTTTGAATTTACAACTTTTTGAATACCATTATAATTAAACTTTCCTAAATCATTATATTAAAAATTGGGCGTTTCCGCCCCCACCAGTGGGATTGTCTTCGGCCTCACTCTCTCCAACACCTCATTCTTCCTCAGGAGACAGCATGGGTAAGTTCTCAGTTCTTCAGGGGCCAACACCCTTTCTTTTTATTTTTCTACTTTACACTCAACACTTCATGGCTTTTCTGATTTATCCGCTGTCTTCTATGCATGTACTCTAGACATTTCACCTGGTACCACCATCGCCGTCCAGCACGCGCTGCATTTACTTCATAATGAGATCACTGCCGCTCAAGGTACCAGTGGAGCGAAGATTGGCCATGATAATCTAGGGTACGTCTCCGCCATTGATTGGTCCAAGTTTGGAAAGCCTGGTACCGCAGAGAAGGCCTGCCAGACTGACATCATCGATACAGCTGCCTGTTCTCCAAAGCCCTTGCAGCCTGTATGCAAGGCCCGCGACAGAGCTACATGCCGTGTTAAACCCTATATTGTTCTTAAGCTCAAACGATCTAACGAATAAACCTTCCCTGAGATCTCACTCTTGCTGTCCCCTGATTATTTCACACAACATCAAACACACACCTCATACATATATCCTCAATATCTCCCACATGAGTCAAGTGACTGAGTCTTTATTGTGCAGCCAAACAGTGCAAAACAGGTGAAGAACTGAAAACGTAACTTAAAGAGAGGCTTATCTGAGTGGCGTGCAGGGAATCCGAGATACGTCCACACAGGACAAGACGAGGTAGGAGCTGTAGCTTAAAGTCCACAGGGAACTGGAAGGTAGCATGAACAAGACGAGTGTGACATCAATACTAGTCGTTTCTCGTGTGAATGAATGCGTGTTAAATAGTGTGTGTAATAATGAGTGTCAGGTGAGGTGTCAATATTCTGGTGATTGAGGGCGTGGTTGTGGTCGGGATGGTGCTGATGGAACTTGGAGAGTAGTGAAGGGTCGAGAATGTCATCCCAGTCCACCCACGATCTCCGGTCCGTACCCCTCCCAGTCGACCAGATACTGAAGGCGTCCGCCTCGCCATCTGGAGTTTATGACCTCCTGGACCTGGAAGGTGGTGTCAACGGGGTCGACCTCGGGTGGAGGGAGCACCTCGGGTTCTGTGGCTGCAGGAAGAACAGAATCAGTAAAGGGTTTTAACAGAGAAACATGGAAGGTGGAAGAGATACGGTAGTGCCGAGGGAGCTGGAGCTCATAGGACACTTCATTGACTTGTTTCTTGATGGTGAAGGGTCCTATGTAGCGGGGACTCAGCTTCCTGCAGGGCAGTCGTTAGCGCATATTCCACTAGAGAGCCAGACCCTATCGCCCGGTTGATACCGCGGAGCGTCTTGCCGATGGGTGTCGGCCTGACTCTTGTGGCGATGGACCGCCCCTTGCAGGTGGACGTGGGCTGATTCCCATACCCTCTCATTCTCTCGGAACCAGAAATCCACGGTGGGCACTTCAGCTGGTTCCCCCGTCCAAGGGAACAGTGGTGGCTGGTACTCGAGTACACACTGAAAAGGAGTCAGCTCGGTCGATTCTTGACGGAGGGAATTTTGGGCGTATTTGACCCAGGGGAGGTATTGGCTCCAGGTATGTTGGCGGTCGTGCCAGTAGGCCCTTAGATAGCATCCGATCTCTTGAATCTTCCACTCTGTCTGGCCGTTGGTCTGAGGGTGGTAACAACTTGAAGAAGCCTTGCCACACTCTGGAGACGAATTGAGGCCTCCTATCCGACACAATGTCTTCGGGAAGGCCGTAGTGTCGGAAGACATTGTGGAAGAGGGCCTCTGCTGTCTCCAAGGCCGATGGGAGTCCTTTCAGTGGGACGAGTTTGCACGCTTTGGAGAAGCGATCGATGGTGATGAGGTGATGAGTGGTGTACATGTTAGAACTGGGCAGATCAGTGGCAAAGTCAACCCCTAGGTGTGACCAGGGATGACGTGGAATAGGAAGTGGTTTTAGTTTACCCTCGGGAAGACAACTCGGGGTAGAAACCATGGCACAGACAGAGCATCCTTTGACATAGTGGGCCACATCTTGGGCCATGTTGGGCCACCAATACCGCTCCTGGAGGAGTGAGAGGGTTCGCTGCCTGCCCGGATGACCCGATCCCAGAGATGTGTGCAATGAGTCCAGAAGGGTGAGGCGTAGAGGAATGGGTACGTACGTCTTACCTTCTGGACCTCCCAGCGGGGCAAGTTCGTCTCTGGTGGCAGCACGAATATTCTTGTCCAGAGACCATGTGATGGGGCATACAAACAAGGCTCTGACTCTTCAGGTGTAGGGTCTGGAGAATGGAGGCAAGAGAGAGCGTCGGCTTTGGTATTTTTTGTTCCTGGACAATAGCTGACGGAAAAACGGAAGCGGGTGAAGAAGAGAGCCCACCAAGCTTGTTGTGGGTTTAGCCGTTTAGCCTCTCGGAGATATTGCAGATTCTTGTGGTCGGTTATAACCTCGAATGAGTGGTTAGCTCCCTCCAGCCAGTGCCGCCACTCTTCCAGGGCCAGTTTAATGGCCAACAGTTCCCTGTTTCCGATGTCATAATTCTGCTCTGCCAGGGATAGCTTTTTAGAAAAGTAGGCACATGGGTGGAGTACAAGAGGCTCACCTCTCCTCTGGGATAGTACGGCTCCCACGCCAAGGGAAGAGGCGTCCACTTCCACTACGAAGGGTCGGGTACGTTCCGGGTGAACGAGAGTGGGGGCCGTGCAGAAGGCGGCTTTCAGTTTCTGGAAGGCGACATTAGCTTTGGGTGTCCAGGTGAGTTTCTTGGGCTTTTGGCATAGCAGGGACGTGAGAGGGGCCATGAGTCCACTGTATCCTGCGAAGAAACGGCGGTAGAAGTTCGCAAACCCCAGGAAACGCTGGAGGTCCCTAATGGAGGATGGTTGTGGCCAGCGTTGGACGGCCTCCACCTTGGTGTGGTCCATCCGGATGCCCTTAGGTGAGATGACGTAACCTAGGAATTGGATGGTAGACTGGTGGAACTCAAATTTCTCCTGTTTCAGGTACAGGTGGTGGTGACGGAGCTGGGTCAGTACCTGTCTGACATGCTCCACATGCTCAGTGAGATTCGAGGAGTAGATAAGTATATCATTGATGTAAACAATGACAAACTTGTGGAGCATGTCCCGGAAGATCTCATTAACGAAGTTCTGGAAGATGGATGGGGTGTTAATGAGACCATACGGCATGACCCGGTACTCATAGTGCCCTGATGGTGTAACGAAGGCGGTCTTCACTCATCTCCAATTCATCGAATAAGGATTAAATTGTAAGCGCTTCGGAGATCCAGTTTACAGAAGATGTGAGCTCCCCGTAACTCTTCCAGGGCCGAGGACACCAGAGGTAGGCGCTATGCGAACTTCACGGTTTGAGAATTGAGGACTCTATAATTGATACACAGCCAAAGTCCTCCATCGTTTTTAGCTATGAAGAAGAAGGTGGACGCCACCAGAGAGGTGGATGGCTGAATGAACTCCTGTTTTAGAGCCTCACTAATGTACTCCTCCATGGCTTGGTGCTCTGGGATCGAAAGAGGGTAAACTTTACCCTTGGGCAGTTTTCTCCCTGGCAGATGGTTTATGGCACAATCCCATGGCCGGTGAGGTGACAGTTTGGTGGCAGCCGTATTACAGAAGACGTCGCGGAACGTTTGGTACTGCTTTGGGAGGTCGACCTGGATGGATGAGCCGGGACTATCAATTGTGGTAGAGCCTAGGATGGTGGTTTCCGGAGATGGCACCGGTAGGGCTCGCAGGCAGTGCTGTATACAGTACTCACTCCACCGTACAATACTTCCAGAGAGCCACTGTATGTCTGGTTGGTGTTGCACCAGCCAGGGGCATCCTATGACCACATTGACTGCAGCATCCTCCAGCACCAGTAGGGACAACTTCTCCTCATATCCCAGTCGTAGGGTTAACTCCGGAGTCCTCCATCGCACCAGTCCGTTACTTAGCGGTTTCCCCTGAATGGTGGTTATGAGGTAACGGGTAGGGTTTCTTTGGTGAGGTATGGTGCAGGTGGACAGTAGACAAGAGGAGATGAAATTACCAGGTGATCCGGAATCAAAAAGCACTTTTACTGTGAAGGCCCGGGAGGTGTGGATTAACACAGCATCATGGTAGTGGTGAGATGTCATAACTGAGTTAATAAGGGCTGTGCTCACCGCGAGGAGGGCGGACTGGGCAGGTCTGGAGGAGATGGCCGCAGTACAGACACAACCGCTGACCAATGTGACGCTGGCGCTCGTCATGAGAGAGGTGGTAGCGGTCAGTCTTCATGGGTTCTGGTGCTGGGGAATCTTCAGAGGATGGAGTAGCCAGAGAACTTCCCTCCTCGACGGAGACAGCAGCGAGATGTTGGGACACGCGCTGGGCCTTTAACAGGTAATTTTCCAGGTCGACAGAGTCATCATAGATGGCCATTTGCCTTCGGAGCATAGGATGTAAGCCGCGCCGATAAGCTGATAAGCCGAGAGAAGCACCGCCACATTCCAGCCACTAGAGGCTGCCAGCATGCGGAAACGGAGATTGTACTCGTGAATGGGCTGCTCGGCTTGCCGTAGGTTCCACAGCTCATCATGGACGGAGAGAGCGGAAGCACTCGTGCTGAACACCGCCTTGAAGTGCGCCACGAACGTGTCAAGGGTGTCCAGTGTGGGACTTTTAGATGTCCAGAGTGACTCGGCCCAGCGGCGCGCGTTACCGGATAATAGCGAAAGCATGAACGCTATCTTTGTGCTGTCTCCAGAGAATTGCTGGGGCTGCATGTCGAAGTAGAGCTGGCACTGCATTAGAAACCCCTGGCACTCTGAGACCTCACCTGAATACTGTGTCGGCATGGCCATGGGACAGGGGATGGCTGGACGGTTCTGTATAGCCTTACGGAGGGAGGCAACCAGGTCGGAGATCGGATCCAAAGCGGGCGGTGTTCCAGCTTCCATCTCGGAGACCGTCGTTCTTCAGGGGCTAGTATTCTGTCACAGGGACCCAGGAACAGAGACAGGAGAGCTGATGGTGCTGGAGTCTTTATTGTGCAGCCAAACAGTGCGAAACAGGTGAAGAACTGAGATACGTCCACACAGGGCGAGACGAGGTAGGAGCTGTAACTTAAAGTCCACAGGGAACGGGAAGGTAGCATGAACGAGACAAGTGTAACTTCAATACTAGTCATTGCGACTCTGAGGTAGGAGCCTCCATGACAATTAAGTTTCACATGTTCATTCTAGGAGACACAGTCCTGACTAAAGGTCAGTAGTTTACAACAATACATTATTACATTATTTATAACATTAACCAGTGTATTTTGACATGTCAAAGATTTAGTAAATGCTAGTTCAACAGATTTATTTACACTGCCAATGGTACTAAGAAGAATTTGTTATTTTTATGAGATGTTCAGTTCCTTCTGTTAATAGTTGCTTATGAAAAAGCTTTTGATGAGTAAATCAGAGAAAATAATAATAATGTTGGATTGGAGTAAAAGATTGTAATCTCTACTGTTGAGATCATGTTTTCTACATAGGAGGTTATCTAGATGTCTGACTTCAAATTGGAAATTCATAGTATTAATTTACTGGTTTCAGTTTTGTTATTGAAAATCTCAAAAAGTGGTGGCTGCTAAATACTGTGCTTCTCTGGTTGCCTCCCTCAATGCATATTAATATACTGCATTTACATTTTCTTAGTTTCACGGTGGTTTGTTTTAAATTGTTAGGAGGCATTTTATTAATATAAATATGTATATTTTATCAATTTTTTAATAAAATGATGTATATGTATGTGGCAAATTCAGGTAATATAAAAAGTCTAAAAAGAGAGTGTAATTTAATGACTGGGTCCTGTTTTATTCTGATTGCCTGCCACTGAGTCACAATAGACACAAATTCTACTCTCATGGGGTTTTGTGTATAATCAAATCTACTAAAACAACGTGATTCAAGAGAAACCATGACAACTGGAAGAACAGGGTAATACTCAAGCTCTTATTCAATTATCAGGGTCAAGACTAATGTTCCTAGACCAGTATCAGGCAGTGCTGCTCAGATTCATAGAGCACTCCATTGCCATTAGAAGTGATATCTGAGAGATCATCAGCATCAGATAAGATTTGTCCCAAAAGACAAACCATTTCTGCGATTTCTCTGTAGAGACCTGAAGTTACACGAACTTGCCAGTGTTTATGAATGACAGATTCTCACATTTACCACCACGCACATCCACTGCTCTGCAGTCTTTGCCCTACATTGGATATTTGTGGATCAGGGAATCTCGAGAAGATGTCATTCATTATCTGGGTTTTGTTATGACTGAGAGTTTTCTGTCGTGGTGTAGCATTTCAGCTGTTTTTTATGTGTTTGCATCAATAATAGAACATGTTTTTTGGATTTCTCTGACTGTTAATGACACTATGAAGTTTTCATCGCAATAGTAGTTATGAAGTTTGCAGATGTTGTCCATTAGATCACAGTCATTGAATACAAAAAAATATCCATTTGTGTGCTCCTATCAGAAAACAATGACTTAACGAAATAAAGAAAGAAAGAGAGAAAGAAAGAAAGAAAGAAAGAAAGAAAGAAAGAAAGAAAGAAAGAAAGAAAGAAATTTTAAATGTGTAAAGGTTTCTCATCCTATGCATTTCTAATCCTCTTCTAGTCAGTGAAGTGTTTTGCCACAAACAAGGACACAATAAATCACATATGTTAATACAATATCCAATCTTATTATTCAGTTACAAATATAGGAATGCAGGTAGACAAGAAAGGTAGGTACATTTAAAGCTCATCAGTCCTTCCCATACACCCAAAGTTCTGTCTGGCTCAGAACAGAAAAGTGTACCATGCTGACTTGCCTAGATGTGGAGTCGGCTACATGTTCAGTACATGTGCTAAACGTATACCTTGTAATGGAAAATTTTAAAGAAAGAGGTTCTGACCGTCTGTGTACATGACCAGAACTTGTTTCTGAATAGAGATTGTTTGTGCAAGCTGATAGAAGGTCAGAATGCACTGGAGATGAGGTGGCGAGACTCAATGTAGCCAATGAGTGACAAGGTTTTTCTTGCTTTGTGTTTGAATCATATTTATAAAAACTGATTGATCGAAGAATGATCAGGGCCATCCACTTTGAGATTTTTCGGAGAGCGCTGGGTCCTGCTGCACAGCAGTACAATAAATTATAAACCTATTCTTGCCTGTGTATTTCCTCCAAACATCCACAACAACCTTTTAGGCACTTTTGCAGGAGTGCAATTAAACAAAATCACAGTGATTTAACAGATTTTTTTTTTTATTAAAAGGCATTTGTCTTGTAGAATGGTATATTCATGTTATTGTCACATCTTTAATGTGTGGGAAACTCTGTTCCTAATAACATTTGATTGCAATTGTATTTTGTGTTTTTTCATACATCAGTAATTTTAGCCCTGATTTTCAGTAGCCGACTAGTTTTGCAAAATCGCAGACAAATGCCCGAAATCGGAGGCAAATCGGAGCTCGAGTATGCGAGGGACAATCACACAGTGTGAATTACCTGTAACTAAGCATACTGAACCAGAACACCAGAGGGAGCCATCGCCCGAGTACTGAACTGACTTCCAGTGTACTCGGGTATTTAAACAGCACACTGCCCTTTGTTCACTGCGAAGTATCGTGATCTCTGCATTGCATACTGAGCGTTACTCCATTGATTGCCTTGATTATTCCATGTATGATCCTTGCCTGTTCCCAGTTTACCTAGAGTTTTGGTTTGTGTTTCGGTTTTGGTTCTATAGTGTTTGTTTACCGGTTTTGACTCTTTTTGCCTGCCACTTTGACTATCGATTCTTGCCTGCCGTTTTGGATAATAAAGATCTGCATATGGATTCAGCTACACCTGTTTCGAGTGCGTCCTTACATTACCATAGACACGATCTGAGAGAACCGCCGATGAGTCGTCGATGCCTGCGAATATTTGGCATGCTAAACATCTGGACCTGTTGCCGACTCAAAGTCGTGCAGTGTGAAAAGAGTTCTGACTGAAAAATACCTCGGTGATGACCTACAGCCAATTATAGAGTGAGATACAGGGCAGCGGTCAGTTCTGGGAGGAGTTATTGACCACAATATCAGAGAGCATGGCTGCAGTTGGAGCACATTATTATAGTTAAACAGAGTTTATCAGACAAAAATGTCTTAAATATTGTTCTATCAGAATAAATATGCTTTACAATTACATCAAACAGAAATAAAGCAGAAATATTTGCTTGACCAACCTGCATCAGCAGCTGCCCATTGCAAAATTATTCATTTGTTCAATTATGCAGAACTCTGTTTCCCACATCTGGCTCACAAACTTTTTGCGGGGTCACATTTACAGTCTGAATCGCAGTTTGTGGACCAGACAGTGATGTCTGTGATTCTTCCTATTGTGAAGTCATGCAGTGTGAAAGCTCCTGTCGCTGATCCATCGTGCAGTGTGAACACAGCAGCGACTACATGCTACCACAGATAGTCATGCAGTGTGAAAGCAACAGTGTTCCGACCACTTTGAAAATCATGCACTGTGAACTCGGCATAAATCTAGCTAAAATTAGCTCCCTCTATGAGGATTAAAAATGTTAACAAAATACCAGTTCTTGTTTTCTGCTAACTGTTCCCATATTACTGTTTATAATGGTAGAGATGCACAAATTGCTTGCACAAATTTTACACTTCAGTGAAATGACTGAAATGTTTTTTAAACAGAATCCAATCATGTGGAATGCTACACATACCATCTCTGTGAGCTATAATAGTGATTGCATAGCAACTTATATGTTTGTGCCAAATAAGTTGCCCTGAAAAGGGCACTAATCCACAGTTTTATATCTATATGCTGTAATTAAAATTCAGGGCATTCATCTAAGAATGTGATGCATGACAATGGGAGTGTCCTTTTAAAAGAAACATATAATTAGATGTTCTTTTTATTTATAATAATTTAAATCAAACTATCACAAACAAGAGGGTTTCAAATGTAATTATGTCACTTATGTCACTTGACAGGGTTTGAATCACGGAAACAGATGTAAATGCAGGTGGAGCAGGTTAAAACACAAGGCTAAATCGAAATCCAATTAATAGGCAGGCACTGGGCAGTCAGCAAATGGACATTAACAAGCAAGGGCAAGAGCACAAAAAACAGACAATAGGACCTGGGTTCAAAAACACAAGACGGCACTTGAAATTGGAAACAAGACATGGTATAGAATGATCACAAAGATACAACACTTACACTTTGTGCCAAATACATGACCCAGGAGGATTTACCAAATTTAATTAATCAAAGGGGAAAACAGAACACATGAGCCTAATGAGGATACAATCCGGGAATAACCAATAAACAGACAGGGTCGAGACAGGACATGAATCAAACACATGCCAATGTAAATGACACCGTACGATTTAAACAAAATAAACAGAAGATGCAGCAAATAACTCCTGCTGCCAGTTGCCATGCACTGAGCCTTCAGCACTGAAGCAAGAGGCAAATAATCGTGATAGCACACATATATCTCAAATGCCTTTAGTTGTGCTATTTAGATGTCCATGTTTAAACACAGTTAAAACAAAAGAAGTAGATCAAAAATATACTATAACATAGAATATAGGAAAAGTAGAGTATTTCCTCTGTGGGTACTTTTTTGCATACATCTACGCATTTTTTATGTATTTTCTGTCATGGCATATACACATTTTTATATATGATTACATCTGTATGATCCACATGCCATATTTGTAGAATTTACATGGAGTTTATACTTCCCCCATGTGAGAATGTGACAGGAATCTATATAAGAAAGGTGGCATCATGCATAGGGTGGAATGTTTGTGCTTCACTTATGTGCCAGTGATGTTTCAAGTATGGAGTGAAATGTTATGTGTCATACAGCAGAGTCTCCTATAATCAGGCCACAAACAATAAGAGTGCCTCAATAAAGACAGAAAAACTGTTGGACAACTGAATTAGAAAGGATTTGTGCTTCCATGGACGAGCCTTAAAACTGGCCTTGGTCTGGCTCCTATACCCTTACATGAGTTGAAATTTCAGGTCATAATATAGAGAAAAGCACTGTCACGCGTTAGCACAGAATGTAGTTGATTTTTCTTTAATTAATTCCCTCTCATAGTTTTGGATACTTTTAGAAAAAAGGTTTGTTGATGTTTTCTCAGAAGGCTCTTTGTTTAGTTAAGGTTTCTAGATTGGTACTATTTTTCCATCTGATATGAGAAGATTCATTTTCTTCTATTATGTTCTCATGTAAATCGTCACCATAGTAACACGATTTAAGGTATCAGAAATTCCTTTACAGCTTCAAATCAGCCATGTCTTGACATTATTCTGACTGATTTTGAACCAAATCAGGTGAAAGTAAGGGACAAAATAATCAAGATTTCAAAAAGTGACACAATTCCTGCTGCCAGTTGTGGGTGCTATGGCCGAGATTCACAATTGTCATAGCTCTCTGATCAGCTTTCTACTCTTAACATAATCCTCAGGTTTCATTTAGATCACTTAATGTACACAGAAGTTATTAGCCACTTCCTCTTTCATTTTATTATCCATAAGTTTAAGGGCTCCTCACGGCTGAACCATTTGAGATATTAAAAATCCCTTCACAATTTTGCATTATCAATGTCTTGAGATCATATTAGCCTGGGTTTGGTGACGGTTACATCAATGTCTTGAGATCATATTAGCCTGGGTTTGGTGACGGTTACATCAATGTCTTGAGATCATATTAGCCTGGGTTTGGTGACGGTTACATCAATGTCTTGAGATCATATTAGCCTGGGTTTGGTGACGGTTGTATCAATTTCCTTGGAAGAGTATTTCAAATTCCATTGGGTGTGTTTTGCAAACAACTCAAAATAACTGACTTCCTGTGGCTTAGACTTAATGACATGCAATGAGAAAGTTGTTCAGCTCAATGAGATCTAAGTGTTTACCGGTTTTTACATGAATACGTGCAAGTGTGTATCACCTATGCCATGCCCAGGGCCGAGCCACAGTGACCTCCTAATGGCCGCAGATTCCAACCTGTCTGCTGATTTTCATGAGTTTTTGAACATGTTAAGACCCCCAAAAGTGCCCGGATGATTGAAAAAATAAAATAAAATCCTTTGAAGAACAAAAGGGCCCTTCGCACTGCTAGTGCTTGGGCCCTAACAAGTACTCTAACTTGACAAGAAGTTAGAATACTTGATAACAAGTACAAGTATCCCTAACCTGACCTGCTTGTCTTAATTCTTGTTAAGCTGTTTGTTGTTAAACTAATTATAATGAAACCATAATGATTTGACCTAAATTAAAAATACATATAATTACATATAATTATCTCCAATTTTAATTCATTCTGTTTGGGACAAGGGTGTGACTTTAGTGCAGTGTTTTTGTTTTCAGTTACTTGTACTCAATATACTATATATAGGGAGGTTAGAGCCAGTGGTGCAGCACTTCAACACATCTGACAGCATCTACATCTAGCATCACTGCTTCAACACATTCAGCATCATGATGCTCTGCCTGAAGCTTACTCTACTCACCTGTAAGGCCCTTCCATACTTGTCCATATAAAATCTGTGGTTTTGATAAGCTTTGATAATTTTTACCTCTTCCACCAATGTTTGCTATCTGTGTTTGCTTTACAGTGCTTATTGCAGCACCTGGCCTGCTCGTTTCTGGAGGTAATATTTCAGTGCCGCCAAACACCATTTTTTATATAACCTAACGTGATAATTGTTTTCCCTTGAACGAATCAATCAGGTTTACTTCAAATAACTGTGTGAATAATATTTTCTTTCAGAAACTGTGATTACCTGTGATGGTGATGTCCAGCGCCTCACTTGTGGTAAGTTTAAATGTCTTGCATCCTGTATAGCTGTATGAAAACAATACATTATTAAAGGACACTAGATATAGCAAGGCTGTAATTCTGTATGTCTTTGAATTTAAAAAAATATACATTTTTATATTTATTTCAGACACTGGAGTGATAAAGGTGAAGTCTACTGTGTACGGCCGTTCAGATAGCACAATCTGCAGTACTAAACGTCCCCATCTTACAGTTACTGATACCAGCTGTTACAGTACTATTTCCACTATTGCTGACAGGTACAGTGTTTCTTGGTTTATGCACAATAGATCTACAACAACTGGCAGAAATTTAAACACAAACTATTAATTATATTGCTTAAAATAATTGATACCACAGTGCTGCTAAATGCTAGAATTTAATTGATCACAAGGTGTTTTTCTACAACAGCATGACTATGCAATAGACAACAGTATTGTTCCAGTGTTTATATTAATAACTTGTATGGCTAATACAAATCATTTAATTCTCTTTATTAACATGTTTATTTAAAGTTTAGGCCAGGTCAGTGTAAGTGCTTTGTATTAATCATTAAGGGCAAGTTTTGTCTCAAGTTCAAGAGAGAGGAACAAGTCTAAAGCTGCTGTAACAAACAAGATAAGAGAAACTGACCTGATGTTCCATTACATTAAAGATAACTTATGGGATAAAATGTATGGTAGCATAACCCCACTGAGCGTATTTGGTCTGTTTACCTAAACAGATGCAATGGGCTAAGAGAGTGTGAGGTAAAGACGGATTTGCTTGGCAGCTCTGACCCATGCAAAGGAACCTACAAATACTACACTACCACTTATGGTTGCATTGATGCCCGTAAGTAATCTATAGAGTGGGAGCGTGTTAGAATTTATGATGGCTCTGTTGAAATTAGCAAAAATGTTTACTGTTAATACAATACAGATACACTACATTTAATACACATCCAAAGACAGATGTTGTTATGAGGTTCTAGGGTGAAGAGTAGTGTTGGGTTTTAATATTTTCTTTATAGAATAATCTATGAAGACTTATGGAAGGTTTGACATCTGTATATTGTCAGATTGCATGCATTTGCTTTGTCTCCTTTATCTAGGGGAAGCTGTGGTCTGTGAGCATGGCTACCGCACACTGGACTGTGGTAAGAAAAATAAGTCATTACTGTTGCTGTACTACATTTTCAATGACTGTTTATTAATTACTTTTGCTCCTGAATCAAAGCAAGCTTACCTGTATATCTGTGCAGGAACGGATACTATTGAGATCTTAAATGCGAACTTTGGGCGTGCTGATTCTGTAACCTGTTCAAGTGGACTCCCCAACGGTTTCACCCAGAACACCAACTGCTACGCTCCAAACACCCTTTCAATTGTCTCCTCACTGTAAGCTTTTTCTTTGCTTTCTTAAGCTTTTTTGTTTAAAAAACTTTCACTTACTATATGTACTTGTTATCTAGTGCTGAAAGAGGCCATGTTAACATGTTACTTTCATTTACAGGTGCAATGGAATGAACACTTGCACAGTAGAAGCTTCCTCCACTGTCTTTTCAGATCCTTGTAAAACAACTGCTAAATATCTCACAGTGTCCTACACATGCATCGCTGGGCAGTGAGTTTTTTTTAAGTAATCATGGGTAATCAGGAACGAAATAAAGTTCTTATGAGCTAGGTTACAGCAACAATTGTTCTGAGAGCAGATAAGGACAAGTATATTTAGAAAACATTAAACCTAGCCAAGGTTCTACAAAAAATTCATTCTCATGAAGTCATTTACTATTTATATTTACTATTACACGTAATATATTTAGTCTAATCTTTACTTTAAATGTGCATGCATTATTTATATTCACCTGTAACATCAACAAAGATTAATCGAATGTCTCGAATTCTTAAATTCAGTAAAATGAAAGTGAATACTTTTTTATCAAAACCCATTATCCATTATAAGTAAAGCAATATTGTTTTTTGTTTTATGTTTTTTAATACTTAATTTGCATCTATCTATAAATCTAATTACAAATTACAAATTTTAAATATAACATACAATCTCATTTTTCTGCAGGCCAAATCCATGTCCTGTTCCACCATGTGGTCTGTATTCTTTTTCCATTATATTATATTATATTATATTATATTATATTACATTATAGTATAGTATAGTATAGTATAGTATAGTATAGTATAGTATATTGTTTTGTTGATTAATTCTCAATGCTGCCTGGTCAGGACACAAAGAATTTCTTATAACAGCAGTTCTGACAATAGCTCTGGCTAAAATTCAAATCACAAGTTTATATTAAACCACTCATTCTAATACATAATTGTTTCTATTGTATATATAATACAATACAAAATATACTGCAAAAAATATTCCAAACTTTAAAATTATTTTAATTTAATCACATCACTTACACTATGAACTTTATTTTCCATGCAGTACTACAACTATTTACTTTTTTTCCTTGTTGTTTTCCCTGCTATTCACAGACTAGAGGGACTGCAGCTTTCTTCCCAGGAATCAGCTTTAAATATGCAACCATGCACATGATAAAGTGCAGGACTGAGTGGTGGGATACTTAACTTCTGCATGTTACATAATCAACTACTACTAATTATTTTAATTTTGCATATTTTAATCAGCTTCTTTTAAACTTTCCCCTTTATTGATGACTATGCAATAAACTATCCTCTGAGTGCAAGCATAACAGAGAGTTTGTGAATTAATTTGTTAAAATTCAGTTTCGATGTCTGAAACAGTGTCCCCTTAAACAATGGTTTAAACATTGGTCCATATATTGGAAACAGCATTTGATAAGATTCACAGATTTCCAGTTTTTAAGTATGCATTTTTTAGCTGCAGTGCTTGCAAGCAAGATAAAATAATCATGAATAAGCCTTCATGATAGGTCATGCGAAGTGAACTGATATCACCTAGTATCCAAATTTTAGGATCAGGATCAATATGATTCTTTGATATATCAGAAATTGTTGCAATAACATACTTTCAGAATGTCTCTAAGGCTGGACAACTCCAGAGCATATGAAGAAGAGTCCCAGTAGATATTTTACATCTTTGACACATGGCAGAGATCTCACCATTAGGTTTGTTTAGTCTATAGGGGGTGTAATATGTTCTATGTAAGATGTTAAGTTGAATTTGTTTATGTTTGGTGGATACCAATACAGTTTGTGACTTTTTTTTCTAGAAGAGTACACCATTCACTATCATCATAAGAACACTCCAGATCCAATTCTCATTTTTGCTTTGCTGAAAATCTTTGGTATGCTGTAAGACTGTTAATAAGAATTTTGTATATAGAAGATGTTAAACCCTTTGTGGAAGTATGTCTGATATCGAGCAATCTGTCCTTAAGTAGGGATTTTTCAGATATCTTAGGGAATGCCCCCAATGATCGACTTCTGATCCAGTGTCTTATTTGTCTTATTAATGCAGCTGCATTTTGGATCATTTGCAGTGGACAAATTGCATTCAGAGGAAGACCTGCCAGTAAAGAGTTACAGTAGTCCAGTCTTGAAATAACCAGAGACTGAACAAGCACTTGAGTAGTCTGTGTGGATAGGAATGGTCGAATCCTTCTAATATTGTACAGAAGAAACCGACATGAGCGTGTCACATTATCAACATGGGAGGAAAAGGACAGTTGATTGTCCATGGTTAGCCCAAGGTTGCGAGCAGTGGCTGAAGGGGAGATTGAGTTGAGTTATTGAGTTGTTCAGAGATAATGCAAGATCCTGTGCTGGGGATGAATCACCTGGGATGACCAGCAGTTCAGTTTTGCTGGTATTAAGTTTCAGCTGATGAGCTGCCATCCAAGATGAAACGTCCACCAGACACGCTGAGATCCGAGCAGAAGCTGTGGTATCTGAGGGAGGGAAGGAGAAGATAAGTTGGGTGTCATCAGCATAGCAGTGGTATGAAAAGCTGTGTGAGGATATAACTTTGCCAAGAGTGTGGGTGTAGAGGAAGAAAAGGAGAGGACCAAGTACTGAGCCTTGTGGGACACCAGTAGAGAGTCTGCGTGGGGCAGATGTCAATCCCTTCCATGTTACCTGATATGAGCGACCATCCAGGTAGGAAGCAAACCATTCCCATGCTGATCCACAAATTCCAAGAATCCTGAGGGTGGACAAGAGAGTCTTGTGGTTAACTGTGTCAAAGGCTGCAGAAAGGTCGAGGAGGATGAGGACCGATGACAGCTTGGCTGATCTAGCAGCATGTAGTTTCTCAGTGACTGCCAAAAGGGTAGTCTCTGTGGAATGTGTTGCTTTGAAGCCAGACTGGTTGGGATCATGGAGGTTATTCTGCAGGAGATAGTCAGACAGCTGATTATAAACAATTCGTTCGAGAATTTTTGAAAGAAAGGAGAGAAGTGATACTGGTCTGTAATTATTGATGTCAGAGGGATCCAAAGCAGGTTTCTTTAGTATAGGGACAACCCTTGCTTGCTTAAAGGCAGTTGGTACCTGTCCTGATGTTATGAATCCATTGATGACTGTGGTGATGAAGGGCAGGAGGTCAGGTGAGATGGTCTGGAGCATATTGGAAGGAATTGGATCTAGTGGGCAGGTGGTAGGATTGCAGGAGTGGATGATTTGCAAAACCTCTTCTGCTGCTATGGTTGAGAGATGCTTCAGTGAAGGAGTAGCTGAGTCCAGGCTGCGTAATGTAGATGAAGTTGGGGCAGACGTGAAGGTCTGGCAGATCTTCTCAATCTTCTCTGTGTAAAAAGTGGCAAAATCTTCAGTGCTCAGGGAGGATGGAGCAGGTGGAGTCGGAGGGTTGAGTAGTGCAGAGAAGATGTTGTGGAGCTTTCAGGGATCTTGTGCAGAAGCTTCAAGCTTTTCCTTGTAGAAGGTTTTTCGTGATCACAGAAAGTTTCTTCCTTGTGCCCAGAAATGGAATAACTGTTACTGGGGTAGTTTTTATTTCATGCTGCTCTACTGAGACCTCACATCTCACATCACTGTTTCTTGAATACAGCCAAATCCACAGTGGGCGGAACTGTGATGCTAGATAATAAATTCTAAAATTTGGGAGATTTGGGAGACCATTTTATAGATCCAGAAAAAATTCTAATATCATTGTCCATTATACAAATTGGGACCTCACTTTTTGAGTAATTTAACTTATAACCGGATACAGCACTATATTCCTTTAGACACTGAAGTAGTGGGGGAAACAAATTAATTGGATTAGTTAAGAATAATAAGAGATCGTCTGCATATAAACATAGTTTATGCTCATCTGTGCCAAATGTTATACCAGTAATTAGGAGAAAAAGGAGGCAATAAGCTTAGTCAGGCAAGTAGAACAGTCTTAACTCAGGTAGTCATTAAGCACACAGTTCAAATACTCGCCGCTGCCACTGGCGAGTGAGGTCTTTAAATAGGCGCCGGGGAAATTGGGTGGAGGTGGCGTGATTAAAACTCCGGTTATTGGGAGTGTGGAGGCGCCGGCTGAGGCCGGCATGCCCGTGACATTTAAACAGTATAGCATTTCACAGAGTAAAGAAGACTTTGGCCCAAGTTGGATACAAATGATTCTAAAAATTATATTTTAGCAATTAGTTTTTGATGGACTAATATATAAACATTGGTCTGACCATAGAAAAATACAACAATTAATACAACATATTATATGACACTTTTCACAAATGTTGCAGACATTTCTGGATGATCAAAATGCTCTTTCACCAGAAGTTAGATGACTGAAGTATCAGGAGCTGAACCAAGGTATAGTTAAAGGGCACTTAATAGTCTAAACATAATTTGGAAACAGTCAAATTTAATACTGATATGGGTATTCAAAGGACACAGCTGACACAATATAGATAATCCCCAAGGCTAAGACAAGGGAAAAAACATGAAAAGGACAGAAACAATTTGATCCAGAAAAACAGACACTAGTGCTAATACTAGCACATATTAGTGTTAAAATCACACTGAGTTCTAAGTGATTAAATTACATATCATCACATAATCATTAAAAATAAGAAATAATCCAAAATAGGAATAATTTACAGACAAACATTACCTTACAAACATTGCCTTGTAGCCATATTCTTTTAGAATGTGGTGAAGTTATGGTGGTCTGAAATACTTTAGTAAACAGAGAATTGGTCCATATAGGAAAAGGCATTAGAGCTGACTTAATATTATGCTTATAAAGTTGAAAGTGGTTAAAACACGCTGTTATTACATTATACTCCAAAAAAAGAAAAAAAGAAAAGCATCTTAAATATATTTACCAATTCCATTTTATCTGCAAAGCATTAAAGTTAAAAGGAAAAAGTAATGCGGTGGTGGCTCATCCATGTGAGGCAAAAAATAATTATCTAATTATTTTTTATAACTCACTCTCACACAATTTAAAACCAGTGCCCTAAAGTACATATGGACAGGGCAGATTTAGTAAAACACAGGAATGGGGTCCCCCTTCAGCTACAAGTGTTTGTCTTTGCTTTTCTCCCCTCAGCTTCTGCTTGACACCTAAGATGACCAAAATTACTGCAAAGCATGACCTCAAGTAAATTACTGCTTTCATAAAATGATGACAAAAAATAAAATAACATGATTAATTCCAATTAATTCCTATATCATGTAATGTAGTCTGTTGACAGTAAGCTTTGGTTGCTAAGCAACATAACGGGCAGAGATTACAAAGCAGATTAAACAGAAAGAAGGCTAAAAGGTAAAAGAGTTTAAATTTTCTTTCTCAATAAATGCAAAAGCTGAGCAGGATATGGTGTGACAAAGCTGAAGAGCTATTTTTGTTAAGTTTCATGTTCATGCTCACTGACTCCCAAAAGGCACAAGTAAACGAAATCTCATGTATCCTTAAATACATTTTTTCCGAATACTCTATGTCATATACCAGGCCTACACCTAATATAAGGCATAGTCAATGAAGAAACTAAACTTTTCTGATGCACAACAAATAACAGTCACGTCTTTTTAATAGGCTTGAAGCATATATCAATGGCGGTGGCATGCACTAGCTTAAATTAATTCACCTGAGATTTGGCCAGTGTGGATTAATGAATATTTTTAAGTTAAATTGAAGGAGGTTTTGAATGTGATTCATCTGGTGGGAACTAACTTACAGCCTCCAATTCGTGAGGGAACGACTTCAGGTTAACAGGAAGTGAGTGTCTGGCAGACGTTCCACAACATATAGCCTAAGGAATAAAATATAATGGGGTATGCTGTTAAAATAAAATATTCATTTCCTGGGTTATTACACAACATGTACTCCTACATGTATTCTTTTAATAGCACACATTGACATGTTATAACAGGCCATTTCTAGTGGCACTAATAACTGTTATTCTAATTATTCTTTTTAATAGCCCATTTTTTCCTGCTTCAAACACATCAAATTTGAGGACAAAATTTTCACTTGCTGCCTAATATATCCCACCCCCTAACAGGGGGCCATGATGAGGAGATAATCAGTGTTATTCACTTCACCTGTTATAATATAATGACTAATATAATGACATCTTATTAATTAGCTGCATTAGTATTTGTGTCATCTGAATGTAATAGAAATAGTAATACACTCACTCGAACTAAACAGAGAGGCACAGCCATTTTATAATTCTAATGAAAGAATTTCACAACATAGTTCTGTTATATATGTGTAAGGACTCACTCAAGGCAGGCGTAGCAGAATCCATAAGCAGATCTTTAATTCACAAAACATTCACAAAATCATAAACGGTGTGGAATAGCAAAAGGGTCAAAAACCGGAAAACCAAACACATTCGAAACAGAAACCAAAAAACACTAAACCGATACTCGTGGTCGAACTGGAACAGGCAAGGATCATACACATAGGAATCAGAGGATCAATATACTAAGGCTTGGTATGCAATCTAGGGAGAATGATACTTCGCAGAGTACAAAGAGAATCACACTGCTTAAATACCCGAGTGTACCGGAAATGCGTTCATGTTGTCAATCCTCGGGCGATGGTTCCCTCTGCCATTCCGGTTCTGCATGTGCCATGACAGAACCCCCCCTCTAGGAACACCTCCTGGTGTTCGACGACGCGGGCGCCCCCGCGGGCAAGGAGCGGGTCTGTTCAGGAAGTTCCGGTGACACTCCTCTGTGAGTGAGGGATTGAGAATGTCAGAGGCATTTACCCAGCAGCGTTCCTCTGGGCCATAGCCCTCCCAGTCCACCAGATATTGGAGACGACCACCTCTACAGCGAGAGTTGATGATGGTGTGTACCTGATAGGCTAGGGAGCCGTTGATGTCCAGTGGAGGGGGTGGTTCTGTGGCGGCAGGGTTGGGAATTCGAAGGTTCATGGAAGGGTTTCAGTAGAGATACGTGGAAGGTGGGAGAAATGAGATAGGAAGCAGGCAGTTCTAGACAGTATGACACTGGGTTCACTTGGCGTATGATCTATGGGCCGATGAACTTAGGACTAAGCTTATGGCACGGAAGTTTTAACCTTAGGTTCCGTGTTGAGAGCCACACTTTCTGACCCACATGGTAGGCTGGGTGAGGACACCGCCGACGGTTTGCTTGGATCTCCTGACGCCAGATAGCCCTCTGGAGCCACACATGAGCTCCCAGACCTCTTGGCTTCATCTCGACCAGTCGTCCACTGTTGGCACGTCAGTGGGTTCCCAGGACCACAGAAATAGTGGAGGTTGATAGTTCTGGGCGTATTCGGCCCAGGGAAGAAACTCACTCCAACGCTGCTGTTCACGGCTGCAATAGATCCTTAATCTCCCCAGTTCTTGATTGAGCCGTTCCGCTTGGCCATTGGATTGGGGATGATATCCTGAGCTGAGGCTGACGTTGATGCCAAGTTGTCTGCAGAACTCTGACCTCACTCTAGAGGTGAATTGCGTGCCTCGGTCTGAGATGATGTCTTCAGGGAGGTTGACCGAAGTAGGATGTGACACATGGCCTGGAGCAGGGCATGACACAGGGGAATGGCCTGGGACATGGGCATGGCCTGAGACAGAAACAGAGTTTGGGACATGAACATGGACTGGGAGTGGAACAGGGTTTGGGACGTGAACATGGCCTGGGATATGGGTATGGCTTGGAATAGGATCTGGGAGGCTGCCACTTTGGCTTCTGAATGCTGCTTAAATTGGGAAAGGGTCAGGAAGCTGGCCACATCTGCCTCTGCTTTCAGCAGAGCTTGGGAGGCCACTATATCAGCCTCAGCAGGAAACAAGTCTTGTAGAAGGACCTTGGAGGAAGCCACATCAGCATCAGAAGGAAGCATGGCTTGGTAACAGAGCATAGAGCTCTCTCCTGAGCTCATCATGACAAGGTGGCTGTCAGGGCCCTACTCCAGGGCCTGTTTGTTTATTTTGTTTAAATTGATTGGTGGTTTATTATTATATTGACACTTGTCTTTTTTTATTTATGACTTGTCTCTGCCCCTGTATAGTTATTGGATGTTTCCCGATTGTATTCTAATTATGCTCAGGTGTTCTGTTTTTCCCTTTGATTTGTTAAGGTATGTAAAACCCTCATTTGTTGTGTCTTCGGCACAAAGTATCAGTGTTGTATATCTGTGATCACGCTACATGAAGCCTTGTTTCCTGTTTACTGTTACCTGATTCTTACTTTGTTTTTAACCGATATAATTAAAAAGAACATCTAATTACAGCTTTCTTTTAAAAGGGCAGTTTTAATGTCATGCATCACATTCTTGAATGCCCTGTATTTTTCATTACAGCATGCAGATGATAACAGTAAAAACTTTGAATTAGTGAATCAGTGAATTATTGCCCTTTTTCCGGCACTTTATTTGGCACAAATGTAGAAGTTGCTATGCAATCACTATTAAATCTCACAAAGAAGGTATATGTAGCACCATGCCACATGTCACATCTTTAAGACATCATTGGATCCTGTTTAAAAAAATATTTCAGTCATTTCAGTGAAGTAATATTGTAATATGGGAACTTTTGGCAGAAAACAAGAAATTGTATTTTGCTGAAATCATTTAATCCTTTGAGAGGCACACAAATGCAAATGCAAAACATCTCTTTTTTAATGTTAATTCTTACTTTTCAAATAGACCCTTTATATACAGGAGATACAAACATCAACGTAGTTAGCTTAGTTGCTAAGTTTGGTGCTTAGTTATAGAATTACAATCAAATGTTAATATTTACTCAAGTTTCTCACACATTAAACATGACAATAGCATGAATATAACCTAAAGACGAAGACCATTTTATTTCAAACAAATCTGTTCATTTGTGTAAATTCTGCACACATCATCACTGTGATTTATACTGTTAAGGATGAGACAAATGTGCAAAGTTTACAGTTCTAAAACAAAATGAATTTGTCTACTTGCACTCCTGCAAAGATGCTTAAAAGGCACACAACATGTAAAGAGTGTATAGCCGACTCCACATCTAGGCTAGTCAGCATGGTACACACTTCTGATTTGAGCCAGACAGAGCTTTGGTGTATGGGAGAGACTGATAAGCCTTAAATGTACCTACCTCTCTTGTCTACCTGCATTCCTATCAAAAACAGTGGTAATTTAATTACATTAAATAGTGGAAATTAAATAATAAGAATGGCTACTCTATTAACTTTTGTGATTTTCTGTGTCCTTGTTTGTGGGACACTTCACTGACTAGAAGTAATGCAGAGGATTAGAAACCTTAAAATTCCACTTGTTTATTTATTTAAGTGGCTTTCTTCTGATAGGAGCACATAAATGGCTATTTTTGTGGTCAATAACTGTGATCTAAGAGACAAATAATGTAACAACTGCACAAACTTCATAACTACTATTGTGTGACAACTTATTTTTATCATTACTATCTATCAAACACAGTCAGAGGAATACAAAATAGGTGTTCCTTTATTGGCACAAACACTGAGAGAAAATGGCTGATATGCTACAGCACAACAGAACAGCCTGGGTCATAACAAAACACAGGAAAAAAAATGAATAGCTTTATCACAGCATTTTACATAGTTTGTGTCAATTTGGCAGCCAAGGCTCAATGATGCACGTGTGGAGCGAAGGCTGACCCGTGTGGTCTGATCCAACAGATGGGTCAGAACTGTTTTGGCAGCAAAAGAGGAAATATGTATTGTATGTATTGTAGCATCATCCGCACTTCCCCCTCCGATCTACCAGAGGAGGGCATCCTCACCAGAGTACTGAAAACATCCAGATCGCTCACATTTACCACTACGCAAAGTAGTGTTAGCTAGCCTACGTACCAAGCCGTTTATTTCTATGCCGATTGTTCATGTGTTTGACCGCATTGCTTTGTTGTTGTTTTTTTATTCTCGCCTTTTGGATTTGTGTATTTGTACTTCTGCTTCACTGACTGCTTTTCTGGTTTTGGATTTCTGCCCATTTTTCTGTTTGTGCCTCTGCCCGTTATATTGGATTATCTGTTTGCTTTTTTTTAAAAAATACACTGCATTTGGATTCTACTTCTGTTATCTTCCTGATGTCATCACATATATATATTGGATTTCTCACCTCTCAAAAACTGTAAACAAAAAACACAACAACTTTACACTACACCATCTCAACGAATAACGCCATCATTTGTTTTGTGTGAGTTAAGCAGAAGAATTGAGCAGACTGTTAATAGACTTGGAAGATCTGTAGGAGATTTTCTTTTATTAAAGTGTTAAGTGATGTCCAGAATATCGCCAAAATGGAGATGGTTGGTGTTGTATCACAGACTTTTATTTCTGGCCATTCTACATGATCAGACCGTGAAGTGTGCACAAGGTTGAGCTGTGGTTGTGGACACCCAAAAAGTCCCACAGAAATAAAAATTTGTATGAAATTAAAAGTTAATAGTCTTATAAAAGGTTGATTGGCATTTCTTAATTGTCCATAGTGTGTGAATGGGTGTGTGTGAGGATATGTGAGAAAGAAATCAGCTTTAAATATGCAACCATGCACATGATTCCAATTTAAAATTCCAGTTTTATTCATATCATAACCAACCATAACCAAATCATACACAGCGGTGAAATGCTTCTTACGATTGTCTCTGTATAAAAGAAATTGAGATAATGTCAAGTAGATTTTCAAAAATATAACAAGATTCATACATATATATATATATATATATATATATATATATATATATATATATATATATATATATATATATATATATATTATCACAAGGATTTAAAATTAAAATAAAAAAGGTGACAGAACAAAAATACAGTAGTAAGTAGTTTCAGATGCTTTTCCAGTCCGGCATCCATGCACTGTAACTCCTCCCCTCAATGTCTGGGACTGGGCGTGTGACCAACTATGCCACCTTCCCCCACTGATCAAGTGTCATAGACTGTTCCCTGCCTGAACACCAGAGGGCAGTCTGACAGGGTTTATTTATACCTGTGCCATGTGTCTATGTGTGCCCCCCCAGGGTTTCTGTGTATGTTTCTGTTTATTGTTAAGAATAAAGTAAATTATCCCTGACTGGCTGCTATCCCTGCACTTTGGGTCTGATGGAGGCCACCATTACGTGCCACCAAGCTGTAGTGACAAGGCCATCGCACAAATAACAAAATAATCAGATTCTCTAATGATTTTATTTTTGAAACTTTTCAGTTCCTCTTAAACTCCACTTTACTAATGATATGTATCCTCTTAATACAAGCATAACAGATGAGAGTTGTGTGAATTTATGTGCAGTTGTTTAATAGTCTGACGGTTTGTGTTATCTGTGTTATCTGAAGCTGATAAACAAACTCTAATAAACATTTTAAACACATTGCTCAAGTTGACTGATGCAAAAGGCAATACGAAAGCAGACTACAGGCTCAATGTTGTAATACATATAAGCATAATTAAGAAATCATTAATCACACTTAAGCTATTAAAGGCATTTATGTACAAACAATACATGCTAAGTGTTCAATAAAATATATCATAAAATAAGGACATGATTAAAGGCAGGGCAGCATAGTGGAGCAGTGGCTAGTGTTTGCCTGCTGAAAATATGCAGTTATCCACAGTGTAAAAAATTTTCGTGTAAAATTACAGTAAATTACTGACAGCAGTTTTACCAGTAAAATGCTGTTTTATTACAGTATTGGCACTGTACAGATAGACTACAGTACTTTGCTGTAATTTGATATACAGTTTATTACTATGATTTTGTACTGTTTACTGTAATTTAGTAGTAAATAATTATTCAAACAACTTGTACTTTTAACAGCATTTTTATTGTTAACAGGTTACTACTGTAAACAATGACACAATTGCTGAACTTACACAATTCAATGATTTACTGTAAATGCACGCTCAAATTAATTCAAGGTTTCTCAGCATGTCATATTCAGACATATCAGACATTCACAAAATGATAAACATTTTTTAATTTCTGTGTGACAGTTGAACTGTTTACAATTTATTTTTCAGAACATGAAAGAAGTGTGACAATGGTCCAAAGTGTTGTTTTCATGTTCTTTCTCCCACAACATAAGAACCAAAAAACATGAGAGTCTCTGTGTGTTCAAACCTTCCATGGAGTAAAAGATGCAAAATCCTTTATGCAAGCAGAGGAGTGATGAAGATTCCAGTTTGGTACTGCTTTTTGGTAACCTTTTCTTAGCAAAACTTGCACTCCCATTTGACAATGCAGTTATAGGAAAATGAACATAATACATTTAAAGAATTGCCTAATTATTGACAACAAATAAAATAAACTAATTTACCATAAAAATAAATTACCATACTCTCCTGATTTTTGAAAGGAGGTAAATGTCTAGAAAATGTTCAAGTGTGTAGTCACGTTATAAATGCTCTCTAAAAGCCAGAGTTTGCATCTACTAAAGGGTGAGTTTCTAACTATAATACACTGAATGTGTAGCTTTTTAACACTCACATTAAACAAAATTCCACTGAAAGTCCATTAATTCCCTCATGAAGGTGCACACGTGGATTAAGGGCTGCTTGTTTTTTTTTCTGAACCTCCTTCCCAGTTCGCTTGCTGTGAATCTTCCCTTGGTAAGCTTTGGATCTACGCTCTGGGTTAATGTCAATAATGCATCTACTATTGACCAAACAAACAAAAACATATTATTTGGTTCTCATGGTAATGAGAAAATAATCTCTGACTAGCCTCACTGATCTCAGATACTGAACAGGATGAAAAACCTGTTGGTTACAAGCACTCAGTGACTGACATGATGGCTCCTCACCTACAATACAATACAATGCATTGAGCAACACGGAAAATATCACCATACCTTTGAATAAACTCCAGTGTTCAGCATGCCTCATTCTGATACTGTAGGTTGAAGTTATGAAAGCTGGTGAACAGTGTGGCAAGACCCAATAGGAATGAATCTCCCTCAGTTACTACATGGCCCTCTATAGACATCATCCAGTGATTTGTCTCTTCCACTGGGCCTGCAGTAAGAAAGTTCAGATACCGCAGCAGCCTTGGTGGGCTTGTGGGTCAGGGTTGTTTTGGTGTCAACAGGGGTACCTACCAGTATTAAGCAGATCAGTGTATAAACTGTATATATCCATGCATACCTTAGACAATCAACTGAGGGCTGTCAGGCAATGTCAGGGACCTTTCAACATCAGCTGCAGAGGCAACTACCTATACAAAAATAAATCTCCTACTACATTTAAAATGAAAACATGTATTTGAACACATAAATGCTATTAGTGCTACAATAAAATATATTAGGAAGAGAGAAAAATATATATTTACATGCTGCACACTTACATCTGCTTGGAGCAGAAAAGCTTCATTCTGCTCTTTGAAGTGAGCCATCAGTATTTGCAGAACATAGGGAGCTGTAGCACATGTTTTGCTTCTTATCAGTACCGATTTAACTGATTCATTGGTAGGTTTTTGCTTGAAGAATTCCATGATAATTTTACTATACTCTTCATAAGATGCTTCTAGTCGCCTGAGAACATTAATGTCTGTTAAAGTTTCAAAGTGGATGAACATACTCCTTGGTACAAAACAAGTAAGGCCACTGAGAATTTACATACTCAAGAGAGTGTGCGGGCATTGCATTTATCATCTTGCGTTGTAGGTAATATGTTTCTGCCATGAAATGTTGTACTTCTGCTCTTTCAATCCCAGACAAGCCTTCACGTGAGTAGGACTCCATGACTCTCTGCTTTTTCTCTTCCAACGTAGTTTCTGTCTCTTCAGATGGAATGTCTGGGTGCCACTGTGTACAGTCTGCAGGACCTGTCTTTTGCTTTGCACCAGTACTACATTTAATAGATCTCAGTTGTGCTAGTGTTGTTTCTGTTTAGATGTTCTACTCGAGTTTTGATTTGAGTCAGAAGTGAGGAATATCCTCCCCCGATTATTCGACCATCTTCCATCATATCAGCAAAGGATAACCCTAAAATTTTATTTAAGTCACGATTGGTCCAGTGATGGCAGCTGAATTAATAATTATAGCACGTATAATGTGCTGTTGATGTTCGGTTTGGTGGATAGCTGTACTAATAAAATTAAACGGCTTGTACAGAAGCGATAAGCCTTTGTGCTGCATTGACACATGTAGTAAAAGTAACTGCACCTACCGTTAATACTCCCATGCATTGGAAAGTTTTTAAAATGCGTAATACTTACGTAATACATAATGCTTTTCAAAAGTGTGTAGCCTCTCTAATTTACACTCTGAGTATGACAGTGCTGGACAAATAAAATGGTTACGATACCTGATGATTGTGGATTCCACAAAAAAACGATTATGATAGACGAAAATATCCTAGCAGCATGGAGTTCCCGCGTCATTGAAGTTCCCAAACTCCTTTGCAATTTGCAGTTAATTACTGTATTTTTTTAACCAAAAGCAATGAACTGCAACAGAAAGGTTTGAAAATGCGTAATTGTTTTCAAAAGTGTGTTGACTATCTAATTTACATCTGAAGTAGGTGAATGCTGGATACATAGAATGTTTACAATAACTGATGATTGTGGATTCCACAAAAATAGATTATGATGGACGAAACAGCATACCACTCCGTAATCTCCGTGAAAATCCCAAAAGACTTTGCGATTTGCAGTTAAATACTGTAAATCATAGGAATGCTGTTCCTTTTACAGTAATATGCAGTATTTCGAAAAAACAGTCGGAAACTATAAAATAAATCCTGCAAATTTACATCAATTTGTTACAGTAGTATAGCATTTGAGACTTTTTTAGCACTTGACTTGAGACTTTTTTTAGCATTTGAGAAAATTGTAGTGTTTATGCCCTTAAACATTGGTCTGAACATTGCTTAATATATGAAGATAAATGGTATATGATTCTTTTAGGAATGTTGCAAATCTTTCTAGATGATCAAACATACTGATGTTTCACCAGAAGTTAGTTGACTGAAGTATCAGGAGATTGTGACCCATGGTGTAGATAAAGGACAGCCTGGGCACTTTACAGTCTAAACATAAATGGGAAACAGTCAGTTTTTACTGATATCTGTATGAAAAGGACACAGTTGACACAATATAGATAATCCCCAAGGCTAAGACAAGGAAAAAGACAAGAGCAAATACAAAAACACTGTGATCCAGAAAAACTGATGTGTGTAGATATTAACGCAAAAATCACATTGAATTGGTTTTAACTGATGAAATCAGATATAATCATCACATAATCATGGAAAGATCAGCCAAAAACCCACAGAAAGAAGAAAACTCACACATTTCCCTATTTTAAGAAGTCTAGTAGCCATAGTCAATTAGAATGGGGTGAAATTATGGTGGTGTAAAATACTTTTGTGCATTCCATAGAGATATTATTACACTCAGCGGTCAAATGTACAAACTGTAACAAGCACTAACATAGATGCTGCCCCATGCTCACTCTAGGAACATTTTCAGTGGAGTTCAGTGGAGAATTTTTTGTGGCACCCAGTGTCTTGTTAAATAGCAAATAGTGAAATATTTGAAAGACAGAGAAGCATGTTTTCTTACGTGTGTTTTTGTGAGATGGAAATTTTGCTGAAAACTAAAGCAAGCAGTATTATATTATCATTTTATTTATAAAGCACTTTACATTTGGGGGCAAATCTCAAAAAAGCAAGAATAAAAGAATTAATAAGCTTTCCTGAACAGAAAAGTCTTTAACTGTATTATTTAGAATCTATATTATGCACTACAGATTGTATGACAAGAAACTACACTTTATTGCCTAAAAAATAATAAATATAATTCTGTCAGTGGCTGCTTGGACATTTCCCCATCTGACCACCAGAAGGCCATCTGGCAGGATTGGTTTATGGCGTTGTTTGTTTTCCGTTATCAGGTGCTTTTAGTTGTGTTTTGGTTTCCCTTACGTGTTCCTTGACCCCATCTGACTTGTTTGTCCACTAAATTGTTTATCTGTTTTAATCCCGGGTTTTGGTCTGGACACTGAACGACGGGTAAATTTAGCTCTAGATACCTGGGTTCGATCCCCTCTTTGAGAAGCACATATTTTCTGACATTTAATTGCATATCAGTGTGTGAGGAAATACAGTAACTGAAGCGTAATTTCTAAGTTATATTAACTCATACTTAAAAGACATTTCTTTAAAATCTAAATTGACAATGTGTGAAGAAATACATGTATTCAACTGTATGTCCTTATAGCATAAAGAATACTTTAAAATTATGATTTCAAAATACTCTTTAAATAATACCCTTAATTTAAACAGACGATAAAGTAGACTTTTGTTTCAAACATGTTTAAATATAGAGATTTAGAAATACGCTTATTAAAAGCATAATCAAATGGAATTTGAAATTGTATTACTTTAAAATCTTTTTAAATAAGACACTTCATTTGAAATGACATTGTATTACTTTAAAGTAGACCTTTTCAAGAATACAGAACAGTATATTTCATTTATTTGTATTTTCATAACCTACATGCAATTACATATTTTTATTTACTTACGACTATTTTCTTTACAGTTCACACGCTCTTAACTATACTTCCTTCTATTAAAATAGTTAACTATACGTCCTTCCATTAAAACAGTTAAGTATATTTCCTTTTCACAAGATCTATATTGGTAGATTATTAATAAGACTGAATGCTGTATTACAAGCGAAAGGTGCTTTAACAAAGTTTAAGTGTGCTGCTAGATTTTTTTTAAAGGTATGTAACACTTTTTAATTATAGCCCTGAAACATATCACTTTATACTTAGTTTCAGGAAATAAGTATGAACTTCCTTAAGTTTGAATTTAAGGGTTTTTCCCTTATTAAACAAAACAAATCCCTTCTACTGATAGATGGGAGGAAGTAACTTAAGCTAGGCGTAGCATACAAGGAAAACATCATTTTATCAGTTCAATCAGCTATGCTGAGAGTTACCTGATATAGTAGCAGCTGTGCTTATGCAATGCTACTTCTTTATATCCTTTTATATCCTTTAAATAAAATTGAATATTTGGCAGAGATATAGAAAGAAAAAATATCTCTCAGTGTGGCTTCTTGAAATAGTTGCTAGTGAGAGAAAACCTTAGCTACAAGATCCCTACCCTCAGTGTAGCTTTGTCATAGATATTTACATACAATCTAGCAAAATGAAAATTGGTGTTAACAATGTATATCATTCTTCTATCTGATTCTCTGTTCTGTTTTATTGTTGAACCTGGTATGTCTGGGGAAAACCCAGAGAGGTATGAGGAAAAGTGGAATGAGGAAGTACAGTATAGGAATTTTCAGTATTTTTGTTTTTTTTATTTGTTGGAAATGTATATAAAGTGAGCTATTCCAGTGGTGCAGCACTTGATTGTTCCACTCCAGCATCAAGATGCTCTCACTGAGGCTCACGCTACTCACCTGTAAGTTCTTCTGTCCTTTTTCATATGAAAATCGTGTGTTCAGCTAAATCATATCTGCATCTTAACAGGAGAAATAATAAACAATGTGGAATTGAATGATTTAAGTAAGCTGTCTGTGTTTTGCTTTACAGTACTTATTGCAGCCTCTGGTTGGCTTGTTTCCGGAGGTAATAACTGAATTTACTCAAACATTTTGAAAAGCTTAACATAATAATGCTTTGTTTGAAAGTCCAAGCAAATAATTCAGATTTTCTCACTCTAATATTTACTCTGTAAATAATTTATTGTTTTAGAGAATATGATTACCTGCTACGGTAATGTCCAGCATCTTGCTTGTGGTAAGTTTGAATGTCCCACATTTTCCAACAGCAAGTAAAAAGCCAATGATTAGCTTATGAAAATATTCCATTGCACAGGAAACTAGATAATGCAATACTGAATTTCTATGAAAATTCAGAATTTCTATGAGTGACAAACAAGAGACATCCAGACAACGTCACTGCTGTAGGCAGAAACAAATAGCCAAAGTAGTTTGAAATGGCAGTAAGACGAAACTAACCAGTATTTACAGCAGTGTGTTTTCTGTTTGTTTTTGGTTATTGTGTTTTCAGACACTGGCCTGATAAAGGTGAGGTCTACTACATATGGACGTACGAACCGTGACACCTGTAATGCTCGGCCCGCTTCTGAGATTGCGAATACCAACTGTGCCTTGAAGATTTCTACTATTGCTGATAGGTACAGGGTTTTGTTTGGGTTATAACACATGTTAAACTGAAGGACAATGCCTCGCTTCATTTGGCTTAACTGAACTTGGAAGAAAATTAAAGCAAAATGGCCCTTAATACAGGTGCTGAATTTCCATGAGATGAGTTTCTCATAGAAGTCAAGCTTCTATAGAAGCTATAGAATGTTGTTTCCTCTCCAGTCTTTATATTTTCTCCCTTTTGAAATTAATAAAACAGAACATGCAGCTTGTCATATAACTAATTAACTGGCATTTTCTCGTTACTGGCTGACACTGGAGACTATAAATAAAATTTCTCCTTACACAAAACTTTACCATATCCACAATTACATATTGTTGTTCGTTGAGGAATTTATTTAAGATTTGTCTTTGAATATTGCAGAAACTTTATATTTTAGATATAGAAATAATATTGCTGTCTGTTATATACCCAAAATAGGTGCAATGGACTAAGAGAGTGTGAGGTAAAGACGGACTTACTTGGCAACCCTGACCCATGTTTTGGAACTTACAAATACTACAACACCACGTATGACTGCATCAGTGGCCGTAAGTAGTGTAGAGGGTGTGGGTGTGCTGGTTATGTGAAGGCATTTATGGAAATGGTATCAAAGTACAGCAATACTGAGATAATACTGACCTTATCACAGTAATAATACCAAATCTCTGCTAGCTCCTTCTGCCAGAAGGTGTTTTGCAGAGTGGTGATGGTAATGTTTTATGCAAGAACTGTGTGGTGTAGAGTCCATTTATGTACTTTTTCAATGCTTATAGAAGAAAGAAACAAACAAAGAAACAAAGAGAGAAAGAAAGCACTAAAATACCCCAACTAGAATTTAGCAAGTTAAAGTAACAGAATATTTTACTCTTTGTAGGGTATATTTTGTCATAGTAGTTTATGAAGACATTTTATGAATACATTTTCTATTACTTTTGTCTGGTATATTTGATTATTAAATCTCAGATCTCAGATGCTCACTATAATACTGTATCTAGAAGTTTAGGTCGATTTAACAGTTTCAGAACTATTCCCTGTGGTTTATTATTATACTAGTTTATCAACACACTGAATAAATTTTATTTTGTCTCCTTTTTTCAGAGAACATTGTGATCTGTGAGCAAGGCTACAGCACGCTGAACTGTGGTAAGATCTGCCTTACGGTTGGGCTGCTGAGCATTTTGCTACTTTTGATGTTGCCATTGAGCTAAAGCAATTTTACATGTGTCTCTGTGCAGGAGATGGTTATATTCAGATCATAAATGCAAACTATGGCCGGGCTAATGCAGTAACCTGCGTGAATGGACTTCCCAGCAGTGTGCTCCAGAACACCAATTGTTACGCTCCAAGCACATTCTCAAAAGTGGCCTCAATGTACCCTTCTTTATTTGATATACATTTTTCTCAAATTAGAAGAATGTTTACTTTTACTTGTTAACATTTTACTTTAATTTAAAGGTGTAATGGAAAGACGACATGCACTGTAGACGCTTCATACACCATCTTTACAGATCCTTGTGTTGGGACTGCAAAATATCTTTCTGTGTCCTACATTTGCCATAGTGAGTAATCTGAGATCCCACATTACAGACATCTAAGCCATGATAAAAGTAGCCTAGAGATGATTACTTCAGAAAAAATTGATCCAAGGTTATGTTCTGACCAAGGGGGTGATTCTAGTGTAGAAGAGTGTAGTGTAGTCATGTGTTTACTATGAAACAAAATGGCATTATTGTTTGTGTCTGCATTGTTTGTGTGTGTGTGTGCATGTGCGTGTGTGTGTCTGTGTGTGTGTGTGTGTGTGTGTGTGTGTGAATGTCTGTGTGTGTGTGTGTGTATGTGTGTGTGTGTTTATCATTCGGTTAATATCCTAAATCTTATTTCAAAGATTGTTCTGTTAGTAAACATGTTTTATATTAAATTGAAAGTGTGTTGAAGAAATTTCTTGGAATTGATGGCCCAAATGATGGCCCTAACCAAAGAACTCATCAATGAATCTGTTTCTTACAGGGAGCATTGTGACCTGTGAAGGCAATACTGCTATACTGACATGTGGTTTGTGTTTTTTTTTTCTTTATTATTCCTGATCTACTTTTTAAATTATTTACCATGTCGCATAATAAAGATTACTAAATACATAATATAAATACATAAAAGATTATATAAAACCTATTATAGAACAAACATTTTAAACAATTTGTACCAACTTTAAATACATTTCTAGGAATGCTATGTAGTGATGAATGTTACACAAAAACCATACAACCGGTCTGTTCCACTGCTTTCCTGCTGTCTTATTAACGTATTTTCCTCTTGTTTTAAATGTTTCTAACTTTAGGTGATCGCCGTATAAATGCGGTCAGTGCTAACTACGGCCGAACCGATTCCACCACGTGTTCTTCTGGACGACCTGCCAATCAAATCTCCAACACAAACTGCTACACACCTGATGCTCTAAACAAAGTTGCAGCTAGGTAATGGAAGATTTACCAGAACTATTATTTTTCAAAATTACTATGCATAGCTGTTATCATTAAATACATTACTGATATTTATGGGTACAATTTTAATAAAAACCTGTTGTTTTGTAGATGTAATGGACAGAGCAGCTGTAGCGTCCCTGCTACAAATGATTTATTCTCTGATCCCTGTTATGGCACCTATAAGTACCTGACCGTTGTGTACTACTGTTCCTAACTGTGAGTTTCTCATATATCAAATGCATGAAGGATCTATATATTATTTAAGTTTTTAAAAAAAAATGCAATCACTAATAAGCTCAATCACTAATTTGAAGGCCAAGGCAACTTTATATAAAAATATTCACCCTATAAATATATCTTTTTATTTTTATTCTGTATTATTTAATGTCAAGTACAACACACATAACATGAAAGGTATTTAATGTTTAGAACCACAACCTTTCTCATGTTCCCGTTGTCTTTACTGCTATTGACAGAATCACTTGAAGGAACCCAGCTTTCTCCCCAGTGGCCTCTCTTCAGTCTGAAGCGGTTTGAGACTGAATTCTTAATATGCAACTATGCAGCTGATACAGTGCAGGATTTGTGGTGTTGCTGTACTTAATATTTGCATGTTATATAGTCAACTGCTGTAATGATTTTAATTTCTGAAGCTTTATTTCTGAAACATATCTGCTATTTACAAATGATTATGCAATAAAGTATCCTCTAAATGCAAGAGTGTCAATTCATTTGGAAAGCTTACCTTCCAACCCATGATCCTATAAAAAAAATTCCAATAAACATTTTAAACAAAATGCTAAAACAGAAAGGTGCAAATGGTAATCTAGTGGCAGACTACTGGTAAACAGTCCATGGCTGTCACACAACAGCCAGATTTATGAGATCAGCAACACGTTAAGTGCTCAATAAAAAATGTATTCTAAAAAGGTTATAAGAGCTGCTCTGATGGACTCCATTAATATTTACTTGTAATCAAGTCAGGAGTAAGGCTTTCCTAATTTTGTTATTAAATTAGTTATTGGATACAGGCTAGGTAAGATGGTAAGTGTGTGTGTGTGAGCGTGTGTCTTATTTATATGCTTTACTAGATAGTTTCAATCATGTTTGTATATTAATTGACTGAAATTCACTTCTCTTCACAATCTCTTACTGCTTTGGTCGATGTTTTCCTGTATGTTTAGATTTGACTGGGCGGCTGGTGCCCATCTGTCGGGACTCTCTATGCATCTACTGATTAAGTCAAGGCCAGGTGCAAATAAATAGATAGTATGACTGCCCACTCAGTAGGGTACTGAGCATTTCATGGTGTAACATCTCATCGAGGAATAGATTTTATTCTAAATTCTACATTCTACAAAACGGGTGAGCTAAACAAACAGCTACAAAAGACAAGAATATTTTCAAGCTGAAATACAGAATCCAATCAATCCAGCTGCTGACTGTCACGCTGTCTTGAGAGAGCCCAACCTTGGTGAGTTAAAAGGATTGAAAATTGTCTTCACCAGCAAAAGAACTAGACTATCATTTATTAGATTGTATTTTTAAGGGTTATGCATCGCAGGTAGTGTCTAGACTTTATTTCATGTCAAAGAAAAGCATTAGTATGCATTAGTTATCTGAAGCTTCTTTCAATTTAGAGGGAATTAATGATAAAAACCCTTCAGATGTATAAACTAAATAGTTACTGTTGCATCTACAGCGAAATATTTCAGTTGTGAGCTTCTTCAAGCAAGATTAGAGTAGTAACTATATTTTGGGACCCTTTTAATCCAACTGAACAAACTTTAAGAGTGACTATAACCAGATTTGAGTGTAATGTAAATGAATGTAAATATAATTCAATATAATTAAAATCAACATAGCAAATCTTACATAAAGTTTTACATATATTTACTGTTTGTAAAATGCAACTGTAAATATAGATTTTGCAGTAAAATTTTAATTATATCTGAATTCTAGCCAAATTCCTGAGAGTCTGCATTTTCGATTTAAATAAATTATGATTTGTATTTGAATATTGTCTGCAGTAGGCTTCCCAAATACTGATGAAACAAATTAGCAGAATGTACACTGTCTGTGGGTTTATGTGTTAACAGTGTTGCAGACTTTCTCTGCCTGTGATTTTTTTTTTTTTTACCTTTTAATAATTGAACATTAAATCAAACATTATAATGCGTGATTAGACACAAAACATAACTAGTACCTCTCATGTATATGTTTAATTCTTTCTCTGTCATGTTTATGGTCATTTCTCATTTACAAGAATCCAAAAATCATGTGGTGTAACCATAAATGCAATTACGAAAGCTTGTTTGTTATTGCTCTATATCCGTTTAGATATTTATTTTACCATATTTTGCCCCTATTCTACATTTGCCCCAAATGTCCAGTTTAAATTCTACAATGTGTGATTTTACTTAGTTTTTAGAATGGATGGGGCATTTACTGTGCTTTAGGAGTAATATACGTTAAATATTCTCTGTTCCGTTTTGCTTCCCTGTATTGTGCATCATTAAAAAAAACAGTCGCAGGTACTGAAGTACACTTTCATGTGGCATTAACATGAAATAACAGTATTAAATTTGCAATAACAATACAATAACAGTATTAAATTTAAATATTACAACTTTAAACACATTTAAACATTATCCACTGGTATGGTCTGATAAAGTGAATACTAGTTCTTTCTTTTTTTTGAAATCAGTTATATGAGTTTAAGTAAAAACGGGTTTATTGGTCAAATTTCTTGAGTGTCATTAATTACACATGGCACAATCATTTTTAAGACCATAAGCAATTACTGTTAAAGAAAAGCTCACGTTTTCCTATAAGTATATTTGTATGCATCATTCCAAATGTTTCAACGTTGAAACGCTTGAAATTTATATTTCGATTTTTGCCCTTTCTAAATCATTAAGTATACACGGTGTTCTGCTTTACAGTACTGACTGTAGCTCCTGACTTACTTGTTTCTGGAGGTAATATTTAATGCACCCAAACACTTAAATAACCTAAAATAACATGTGATATTGTTTTCACAGAGACCCCAAGTGAATGTTTTATGTTTACATGCACAAAGATCTGTGTTAATAGTCGGTCTCTTTCAGAGAATATGATTACTTGCTATGGCGATGTCCAACACTTGCTGTGTAGTAAGCTTCAATTATTATTATTATTATTATTGTTGTTGTTGTTGTTGTTGTTATAACTGTTATTATTATTACTGTTTTTAGACACTGGACTGATTATAGTGAAGTCTTCTGTGTATGGCCGAACGGACAGCAGCACTTGTAGTATTGGTCGGCCTAATTCGCAGGTTGCTAATACCAACTGTTATTCGCTGATTTCTACAATTGCTGATAGGTACAGATTTACTTGCACTATTCTTACAGAATATTTCAGCATTATTATATTTCCTCTGTGATGAATTATATAACAACAATATAACTCTGGTGAGAGCATTTTGTCTTTATAACTCAAACAGATGCAATGGACTGAGAGAGTGTGAGTTAAAGACGGATGTACTTGGCAACCCTGACCCATGTTATGGAACTTACAAGTACTACAACACAAGTTATGATTGTATCAATGCCAGTAAGTAGTCTATAGGTTATGTTTGATTTTGAAAACACTTCAGAATTGGCATCACAATACAGTATTCCCAGTATAATTTCCCATGGTCCCTACTCCAGTTTATTTTGTCCCCTTTCTCTAGAGCTTGTTGTGATCTGCGAGCAGGGCTACAGCACACTGGATTGTGGTAGGAGCTCTTTCTCCCTACATTTGGGCTGCTGAGCAATTATTATTATTATTTGATGGTACACTTGGTTTACAGCAGGTTTATCTGTGCCTCTGTGTAGGAGCTGATTCTATTAAGATCATAAATGCAAACTTTGGGTGTGCTGACTCCAGAACCTGTTCAGCTGGACTCACCAACAATTTGATCCAGAATACCAACTGTTACGCTCCAAACACACCCTCAATTGTGGCCGCACTGTAACTTTGTTTTTGTTGTTTGTTTGTTTAAATATCTTACTTAGTAGATAATGACCTTTGGTGACAGCGGCCAATTTTACTTTCATTTAAAGGTGTAATGGAATGAAAACATGCACTTTACAAGCTTCAAGCACCATCTTTACAGATCCTTGTACTAAAACTGTTGAATACCTCACTGTGTCCTACATCTGCACTAGTAAGTAATCTTCTCCCCTTGACAGCCTTTTCTGTTTTTACCTTTTTTTTATAATCTTGGGCATACAGGAATAACTAAAGCACTTTTAAAGCAAGTATGAATAAAACAAGGTTAAGGCAAAAATGTTCAGAAAACAATGGACCTGTGGCCTAGGTTCACTCCCAAGGGTGATTATCTTCAAATCACACACACACACACACACACACACACGGAATCCTGGGTTATCTGTAATCACGTTTCACACTGCTCATCTATACCTGGGGTTACTTGTTAATCCTGGGTCTTCATTAACAGACGTTTCACACATTCCTAAATGCCGAGTTAACAATCTTATTTGCATATTTGCGGTGTCACTGTTGCTGATTGGACGAACAGCAGGCAACGTATTTACACAATGCACATTTCCTGTTACTGATGTGACATGAGCCTTGCTGCTCAATTTCTGATTGGCTGTCTGTTGCCAAGCGTCCATCAGCTACAAGCAAACACTGCTCTGATTCACACTGAACAGACTTAGCACCACAATGCATGGTTAACGCCGCAAAAGCGGAGCTAACACCGCTTTCAAAATACAAGTGTGAAACCTTTCTTTACCCAGGGTTAAAAACGGTGTTTAAAATGACAATAACCCAGGGTTAAGTGCAGCGCAAATATCTCTGCGACACAGAAGTTAGTTTCAGCATTCAGTTGGACTCTGTATGTTCAAAGGTTTTTGTGTAAGACTTCCATTTGCAATTTGCAGTTACTTTTTTTAAGAAGTTAGCTAGTATTTATCTCAGCATATTTTTATACAACTATACATATAATGTCTCATTAATGTTAATTAATATGGACCTTTGCTTGGCTGTTGGCACCTTTATACCCATGTAAAAACCTATTTGTTTATTTGTTTACCTGTTCTAAGATCCAGTGCTGTTATCCTCATTTTCACAAACATTTATTTAATTTTTTAAGTCAGTCAGCTTACTTCTTTTTAGTTTGTTTGTTTTTGGTTGTTTTATGCAATGAATCTGTTTCCTGCAGAGGAACTTGTGGCCTGTGAAGGCAGTACTGCGTCACTGAACTGTGGTTTGTACTCTTCTTTTCACTTCTATTCCCCTATTAATTATTATATACCTGTAACATTACATAACATTATAATAATACATTACATTCTACTACTTATATAACTATTTAACTATATTTAAACTATAAATATACGATTTAAACTATAAAAAGCTAATATACATTCTTCTAATTTTAGGTGCCAGCAATATAAAGATTATCAGTGCTAACTACGGCCGAACCAATTCCACCACATGTTCCTCAGGACGACCTTCCAGTCAACTCTCCAACACAAACTGCTTCACGGCTGACACAGTAACTAAAGTTGCAGCTAGGTAATGGAAGTAATTGAAGTGTAAATCTATTCCACCATCACATTGTCTGTCTCTGACCCCTGTCCTAACATCTATAAGTACCTGAAAATTGTGTACGTCTGTGTCTGATTTTTCTGCCAAACTGTGTATTCAATAATTGTGTTAATGCAGATCCCCACACACATATGGGTAATAGAATACTGTACTTATTAATCTCCAAAAGTGCATGTCACAGTGAAGTAGTACACAGACATAATGAAATTCATAAAAAGTTCCCAACTACAAAAATCCCTATATAGTGTTCATTTTTCCTCAAAATATGACTAAAATATAACTTAAAATTAAATAGTCTGAACTTTTATATCACATTGTTTTTTACAATATATTTATATCTGAATTTCTACACATCTTGAAGACAGTGCATATAACAGGAAAAGTATTTTATGTGCTGTTCTCTTTTTATTTGTTCTTTTTACTACTGATAGAATGACTTCCAGCTTTCCACCCAGTGGCCAGAAAAGGGATCACAAAGTTTTACCTACAAAGCCATACAGATGTTACAGTGCAAGAGCTTTGTTTTTAATGTACTTAACACTGGCAGGTTAAATCATTTTTGCTTTTGCATAATCAACTGCTGCAGTGATTTTGTTTCTGAACTATACTAATTGGCTTTTACATGTAATCCCACCATCCTAAACGAATCCACTTTACAAATGATTGCGCAATAAACTTTATAAACATACATATCAAGGTTGAGTTGTGTGTAGACAATTTTATGAAATCTAAGGCAGTGATTGTCCAAACAAATTGATACAAACAACAAAGTCTAATAAACATGTCAAACACAGAGCGGACAGGTGGCAAACAGAATCTAAAGGCATAATACTGGTTAACAGTCCAAGGGTGTTATACATATAGACACATTTCTGAGATCAGCAAATTACACACAATGTGTTACTATAGGCAATAGAGCCAACAGAAAGACTAATGTTTTGGATTTTTTTCTTTAATAGACAGGCAATAGAATAGTAAAAGTTCAGGGTAAAATTTGTTGTCTTATTTAAAAAAGTAAGAAAGAAAGAAAGAAAGAAAGAAAGAAAGAAAGAAATAGATAGATAGATAGATAGATAGATAGATAGATAGATAGATAGATAGATAGATAGATAGATAGATAGATAGATAGATAGATAGACATTCATAATAAAAATTAAATAAATAATCTCTGTTATTTCACTACATTTACAATACATTTCCTGCATTTGGCAGACACTCTCATCCAGAGCGATGTACAAGAGTGCTTTGAAGCCTCTATCAATGAATACATTATCACTGGTTCAATAGGTCACAGACTTAACATAAAACAATACATAAAACAAACAGGGAAAGATAAGAGCTAGTTTAAGTGTTTCAGGAAGAGGTAGGTCTTCATTCGTCGTTTGAAGACAGTCAGTGACTGACTGTTCGGCCATCTAGGGGAAGTAAATTCCACCACCTCGGTGCCAGAACAGAGAAGTGTCTAGATGTATACCTACAGGCATTTAAAAGGCATTTCCCGTGATTGCGCTTTGGTATTTAAATGCATGTGTTGTACTTCACAGAATTCCCACCAGGTGGCACATGGTACAACTCTGGCCAGAGCACATTATACAGTATAACGCAGTTCTTACATATATATATATATATATATATATTAATGCTTTAATACATATATGGTAATATTTACATTTTTAATGAACATGTATAAATTTACCCGTGATTGTGTGAGTGTAAAGCTGCGAAGTATTTTCATGTGCTTTGTAAATACTTAATTGCGCTGGTGTTTTCCTGCCATTTGCGCATAACTTTTTTTGTTCAACTTTAAAGATGCCTGTGCAAAGATAAAAATTAAAATGGACAACCTCTTGAGATTAAAGTCATTATAATGCAAAATTGAACGGGTAGTTATTCCAGAAAAAAAAAGTCAAACTAAATAAAATTGTGACAAAGTAGTAATATTTCGCGAATAAAGTTAACACTATGAGAATAAAGTAAAAAAAATCACGAGATTCGTAGCAATACAAGATTAAATTCGTAATATTTTGAGAATAATGTCATTATTTACATTAACGTGTTTAGAGTGATGAATAATATATTAGGCCTATTTGTGTATAGTGAAATTAATGTATTAATAAAACGACTTAATGCATTAAGCTACATTGAGAATATGGATAAAAGTGAAACTTTACCCGTTGCATGCACAATTACTCTCACTGGTTGGTGATTACTGTTTCGCGCGCAGTGAGCAGTGGAAAAAGAATAGTTCATTGATCTACCTAAATAAATATGATATTTTAAAAATGTCAAAGTGACCGTCTAACATATTTTTTAATTTTTTAAAATCCACGAGAAATGTTGATGGTGTGCCTGATCAAAAGAGATCCTGAAGATGGAACTGCACACCTTTTATCAAGATAGTGGGAGACAGAAGCAAAGCGAGTTACACCGGTCAGTAACGGAGGACGCAACCACGTCATCGGTGACAGAAACCTCCACTGATCAGATAAATGATACTGAGCACAGTCCTACTAAATTGCATATGGTAACAGATAGCAGAAAGCATATGGTAGTAGCATGGACGACGCTAGGCCATTTTTAGGTGGGCTTTAGCCCCCCTAACATTTCTACTCAGCCCTCCTAAAATTCTGCCATTCTCCATAAACTCTACACCAGGAACGATTCTAGGATTTTCATTTAAGGGGGGCTTAGCCCCCAATGTGGGTATAATAGTAAAAAAATAATAATTAATTAATTAAAATAAAGGTTTGACTAACAGGGTAGGATGGTAAACTTATTGCAGCATTCCACTGTATATGGCATAGATGTGTCTAACATGTGAGTACTGAACAAGCCAAATACGAGTCTTTCTAATCACACACACACACACACACACACACACACACTTGTCCTCTGATCCTCACTCTGTGACGCTGCGGTCTGCGGATTGAAGAACGTGCTGAAAGCCGGGGAGGAGCCGAAGAGCCGCCGTTTTCATATGAAATTTTAAGAGGACTGAGGAGATCACCAATTTGTGTAGAGTTTATGTATATTTTTAGGGGGGCTGATTAGAAAATGGCTGATTAGAAATGGCCTAGCAAAGCCCATGCTCTACACAAATTGGTGATCTCCTCTTACCTAGAGATGGTGGGACCGGTCGAGCAGTGCTAGGGGATTACTAGGGTGCAAAATAGAGCACACCATTTGATGAATAGAGCAAACATTTGATGGTCTAAGTAAATAAGTAAGTAAATAAGTAAATTTCTATACTTATCAAATCATAATTTTGCTAAACTATTTTAATTTTTTCTCCCCAACTGAATATTATTGGATATTTCTTGTGGATTCATAATTTATAATCCCAATCTCAAATCAACTGTAGTTCCAGGTTGTTACACAACCACAACAAACGTGCAATAGGAGGTAAATATCTATGTAAGGCACTGTGTGTGTGTGTGTGTGTGTGTGTGAGGTCTCAAATTAATTCAGTTGTGCCCATATTTTGGATTGTGTGTGTCATTATAACAAAAAAAAAAAACAATTACCTAATTATCTTCAAATAATTATCATAATTATTAGATGAAATTCTGCAGTGGCCTGTCAAATGATGGTAAAAAAGGATGGCTGTCATCAGGATGTTGTAATAATCATAATTGTAAGAGAGAGACCTTGACTATTAATGCAATATGTTGAATAATAATGCAGTTCTTTGATATGAAGTTCCATAAAGGAAAAGTTTATTTCCAGGACAAAAATTTACAAATAATTTACTCACCCGTCATCCAAGATCTTCATGTCTTTCTTTCGTCAGTCATAAAGAATTTTTTTTTTTTTTTTTTTTGAGGAAATCATTTCACTTCCAAAATGCAGTTTAAATGCAGCTTCAAAGAGCTCTAAACGATCCCAGCCGAGGAAGAAGGGTCTTATCTAGGGAAACGCTCGGCCATTTTATTTGAAAAAAAACCCCAAAAAATCCATTGTAACTCCTCTAAAGTTGAAGTTAAAGTCAAGGTCAGGTAGTCATTATGACACTCTGCCTGAAGCTTTATGACATTATGACAGCATTATGACACTCTGCCTGAAGCTTACTTTACTCACCTGTAAGTTCCTTCCATACTTTTCCAGATGAAATCCATGTTTGTGTTAAACTAATTGTTATCCCTTCCATCTGTGTGTTGCTATCTGTGTTTGCTTTACAGTGATTATTGCAGCTCCTGGCTTGCTTGTTTCTGGAGGTAAGTTTCCTGAAGCTTCCTGAAAACTCTACTCCTTCATAAGTTTCTTTCAGTTGAAATTTTTACCTCTTCCAAAGTACAGGAGAAATAGAAAAGTAGATAAATCAATGTTATTTTAATAGTAAGCTATTTGTGTTTGCTTTACAGCGAGTATTGCAGTAGTCAGCTTGCTTGTTCCTTCAGATAATAATTGAAAGCAGTCAAACTCCATTATTTTAAATAACCTATCATCTGATAATTGTTTCAGAGAAAACCTGAACAAATCAGTCAGGTTTCCATCTTATATCTGTGTGAATAAACTGTCGTTTCAGAGAGGGTGATTACCTGTGATGGAGATGTCCAGCGCCTCCTTTGTTTAAATGTCTTTCTTACTGTATAGCTGTATTATTACAGGACACTAGATAAAGCAAGGCTGAAAATCTGTTTTTCTTTGAATTGGAAAGACTTTTAGTTGTTCTATATTTCTCAGAACACTGGAGTAATAAAGGTGACGTCTACTGTGTTCGGCCGTATGGATAGCACGATCTGTAGAACATCACATCCCCCTCTTCACGATACTTACACTGGCTGTTCCAGTAATTTTTCCACTACTGCTGACAGGTACAACATTTTTCAGTTTATTATATACACAAAAGATCTGCCACATTTGAGAGCAATTTTAATGTGATTTAATATAAATTCTATAATACTTTAAAATAATAGATACCACTGTGCTGCTAAATGCTGGAATCTAATTGATCACAAAATGTTGTTCTACATCAGCTCTATATAATAGACAGAATAACAGAACAGTGCTTACAATGTTCTTTCTAGAGTAGCCACTTACACAGGGACGTGTATTGCTAACACTGAACATGACTGTTGATATGGTGAAATTTCCTATAAACAAATGATTATTTCATATTTCTAGGAAGTTTTATGTATCAGTGCTTTGTTTCCAACAAGGTAAAGACAGAGGACTATGAACATTTCAGTTTCACAGTAAGAGCTACTGTCACTGTTATGCAGCTTTTTGTTTGTTTCTTTGTTTTTTGACTTATAAATTTCAAGCGAGAGGAACAAAAAGAGTTTACACTGGTCAGGAAAGACAGTGTAAAGCTGCTATAACAAACAAGATATGGTATTTGTTATACCAGCTTGATGTTCCTCTATATTCTCTATGTATAAATGTCACTGGAGACGAGCTCGGTGGGATGAGCGAAGGTAAACACAAAAACGACACAGTCAGGTAGTGAAGTCACAGAGGTAGCAACGATAATAACAGCCGTTATTATAGAGCTCTGGTGATTGGGTGCAGGTGTCAGTGCTAGAACGCTGGTGATTGGGGTCATGGCTGAGTGGCTGTGGTTGGTGCATCCGTGACAATATGGATAGTAAGAAAAATTCACTCTCACAGAGTTTCCTCACCCCTTTTGATTATGCACTACGATTGCATTTTTCTTTTGTGATAATTAAATATTGATGAACAATAAAAATATTTCTACAAATTACAGCAGTGCAGGCCAGTCAATATACATGGTTCTTTGCTGAACCATGGTGAGGCCTGTTCTGAGTGGAACCTGTCCTGTAAAACCACTGTATGGTCTTGCCCACCATGCTGCAGCTCAGTTTCAGGGTCTTGGCAATCTTCTTATAGCCTAGGCCATCTTTATGTAGAGCAACAATTATTTTTTTTCAGATCCTCAAAGAGTTCTTTGCTATGAGGCGCCATGTTGAACTTCCAGTGACCAGTATGAGAGAGAGATAACACCAAATTTAACACACCTGCTCCCCATTCAACACTAACAAGTCACATGACACCGGGGAGGGTAAATGGCTGATTGGGCCCAATTTGGACATTTCCACTTAGGTGTGTACTCACTTTTGTTGCCAATGGTTTAGACATTAATGGCTGTGTGTTGAGTTATTTTGAGGGGACAGCAAATTTACACTGTTATACAGGCTGCACACTCACTACTTTACATTGGAGCAGAATGTCATTTCTTCAGTGTCACGAATCTCAGTTTTCACAGTGTCACATGAAAAGATATAATAAAATATTCACAAAAATGTGAGGGGTGTACTCACTTTTGTCAGATACTGTATCTCTAAATAACCCACTAAAGAAACAACCAATATATATAAAGATTTACAAAATGAACCAAACTAAACCAAAAACAAAAAAACACTCAAGAGAAAGGGGACGCTAGTGACGCCAAAATAAAGAAAAAATAAGAATACAACAAAACCAATTCTAACTTATTTTAAACCTCTTACCTAACTAAAGACGGAAACAAAAGAAACAAATCTTCATCGCCAAGTGCCGTATACTTTCCTACTCTCAGCTCCTAAAAATGAAAGTATGGGGGGGGGGTTGTCACCTCTTTCCTAGGGTGTCTAAACTTCAAGTTATCTACGTGTTGCACAATAGGAATCGCATAACATCTTCCCTATCCACCGTTCTCATCAGTGAAAAGTAACAAAATAAACCAAATGAAAAAACAGTTCAAAGAGAAAAACAACGAGTAATAAGGGACAGCAACCAGACAGGGAGCAGCCAGCAAAGGAGAAGAAAGAAAGGGGGCCTCCATTTACTCCTTCCAATGTCCTTTTATCTGCCAGCGGAAACATTTCTGGCAGCGGACAGGTCAGCAGCGCGTTGCTTAATGATAACTAACAACTTTGTGAGCCAATCGGCAGTCAAGGGAGGCAGCCTAAGAAATCGACAGGAAAAGAAGAGAGCAAGCAGGACAGAGAAAGAAACAAAACACAGGCACTCCCACAAGGACATTTATGGACATAACAGTGCTGTTACTGCATTACTCCACACTAGACCTCGTTCATCCTGACCTCAGAGCAAGCGTGAAAGATAAGCTGGATATGCACATGAAACATCATGACAAGCTGGAAAGTTTCTAGGATGCAGTGATCACAAGAAACTTCAGTCATGGTCCTAAGTGGATTCCAGATTTTATTACTAAAGTCACAGGACCAGTCCCTTGCAAATTCATACTAGGAGATGGCATGGTCATTCAAAGACACATGGACCAGATAATGGCAAGACCTGGAGACAAGGATGTAGAAGAATCCAGGATCAGGGAACAACCAGTGATGCCAATGGATCCAGCTGATACTATTCAATTGTCAGAGAGTTCTGGTACTAAAGGTAACAGTTGTTTTCCATGAAAAAAAAAAATCACAAATCAGTCAGGGATGGTCATTTCATTTCCAAGCGTATATATCAAAAGAGCAGTGGTGGAGGTAACGAATTACAACTACTCACGTTACTGTAATAAATTTTTTGGGTATTTGTACTTTTAATAGTATATTTTTAAATCTGTAATTTTACTTGTACTTAAGTACTGTAACAACACACTCAGGAGGCAGTGAGAGAATCGAATGCCACTTTATTTATTCCAGGCAGGCAGAAGGCAAAACGTAAAACAGGCAAAACAGGTAACTTAGGCAGGCAGGCAAAACGTAAGACAGGCAGGCAGGCAAAACTTAAGAGATCACTGACTTGAAACACACTTACGGCACATAAGCCTTACAGAGAGCGGGGAAGTGCTGTTGGGGCCGACGTGCCCATGACAGTACCCCCGTCGATCCGGGCGGCACTGGTGGAACTCTGTGAGTAGCGCAGGATTGAGGATGTCTTCTCAGTCCACCCATGATCTTTCCTCTGGACCATACCCCTCCCAGTTGACCAGATACTGCAGGCGGCTGTCTCGTCGCCTGGAGTTCAGTATCTCCCGGACCTGGTAGACTATGTTGTCTGCGTCGATCTCGGGTGGTGGTGAGATCACGGGCTCTGTGGAAGGAGGGAGAACAGGGTTAGTGTAAGGTTTTAAAAACATGAAACTACGGGGAGATCCGGTAGCGCTCCGGGAGATCGAGCTCATAGGTCACTTCGTTGATGGGCCGCTGGATGGTGAAGGGGCCTATGTAACGAGGGCTGAGTTTTCTACAGGGGACTTTTAGGCAGATGTCTCGTGTAGAGAGCCAGACTTGATCTCCCGGATGGTAGTGCAGTGTTCCCCGTTGGCGCGCGTCAGCGTGGCTCTTCTTCTGGCGAATCGCGTGGCGCAGGTGGATGTATGCCGACTCCCAAACCCTCTCACTCTCTCTGAACCAGTGGTCGACAGATTTGGACAGCTCGCTCGACCATGGAAACAGAGGCAGCTGGTAACCAAGCATGCACTGAAAAGGAGTGAGTCCAGTGGCTTCTTGGAGGAGCGAGTTTTGTGCATACTCAGCCAAGGGAAGATATTTGCTCCGTTTGTGCTGGTGATCACGGTAGTATGCTCGAAGATAGCGCCCTACTTCTTGCACCTTGTGCTCCGTCTGGCCGTTAGACTGGGGATGATAACCAGAGGACAGGCTCAGCGATACACCCAGTTGTTTAAAGAACCCACGCCACACTTGGGACACGATCTGGGGCCCTCTGTCAGACACAATGTCTTCGGGGATGCCAAAGTGTCTGAAGACGTGGTTAAAGAGAGCCTCAGCCATTTCCATGGCTGTGGGCAGGCCCTTGAGGCATATCAGCTTGCACGCGTTGAAGAACCGATCGACCACAACGAGAATGGTGGTGAAGCCGTCCGACATGGGCAGATCAGTAGCGAAATCGATCCCCAGGTGGGACCAATCGGAAGCGGCATGACCTTGCCTTCCGGCAGACAGCATGGTGTGGAAATCACAGCACAGACGGGACATCCTTTCACGAACTGGAGCACTTCCTTCGTCATGTTGGGCCACCAATACTTATTCCGGATGAGTGAGAGGGTTCGTTGACTGCCTGGATGTCTGGAGCCCGGAGAGGAGTGCACAGAGTCCAGAAGGGTAAGGTGCAGCGAAATCGGGATATAGATCTTCCCTTCTGGACCTCCCGGCGGAGCAGGCTCTTCTGTAGTGGCAGCACGGATGTCCTTGTCAATAGCCCAGAGGAGAGGACAGACAAAGAGATTTGGAGGGAGTATGGGCTTGCATTCTTCTGGTTGGGGATCTGGTGAGTGCATTCAGGACAGTGCATCGGCTTTGGTGTTTTTGTGCCCGGGATGGTAGGTGACTGTGAACCGGAAGTGAGTGAAGAAGAGCGCCCAGCGAGCTTGTCTTGGATTCAGGTGTTTTGCTTCCCTGAGGTATTGGAGGTTTTTGTGATCAGTAATCACCTCGAAGGGATGGACAGCTCCCTCCAACCAATGTCGCCACTCTTCCAGAGCCAGCTTAATGGCTAGTAATTCCCGGTTGCCGTTGTCATAGTTTTGTTCCGCCGGGGATAGCTTTTTAGAAAAGAACATGCACGGACGGAGTGCCGGGGGCTCACCTCCCCGTTGGGACAGCACCGCTCCTTTTCCTACAGCCGAAGCATCTACCACCACCACAAAAGGTCAGCTGGGATCGGGATGAAGCAGGGTAGGTGTGAAGCAGAAGGCGGCTTTCAACTTCTGGAAGGCTTCAACCGCGGGAGTCGTCCAGCTTAGCGCCTTGGGCTGATTGTGCAACAGTGAGGTGAGAGGAGCAGTATGCTTACTATAGCCGGCAATGAAATGGCGGTAAAAGTTCGCAAACCCCAGGAAGCACTGAAGATATTTGACAGTTTGCGGATGCGGCCAGTTCTTCACTGCTTCCACTTTGGACTGGTCCATTTTGATGCCCTCCGAGGAGATGACATAGCCGAGGAACTGAACGACTGGTTGGTGGAACTCACACTTCTTGAGTTTCAGGTAGAGGTGGTGACGGCAGAGACGCTCGAGTACCTGCCGGACGTGGCGGATGTGCTCCAACCGGTTCGAGGAGTAGATCAAGATGTCATAGATATATACGATGATGAACCAGTGGAGCATGTCACGGAAGATTTCATTCATGTAATTTTGAAACACCGATGGGGCATTGGAGAGTCCGTATGATATGGTAGTGTCCCGATGGTGTGATGAACGCCGTCTTCCACTCATCACCTCACCGAATGCGGATAAGATTGTAGGCACTCTGTAAGTCGAGCTTGGTGATGATGTGAGCTCCACGTAGTTCTTCTTCTAGCTGGGACCAGTGGCAGGGGGTAGGTGAACTTCAACGTTTGCGGCGTTTAGACTCCGATAGTCGATGCACGGCCGAAGCCCACCATCCTTCGAAGAAGAAGCTGGAAGCTGCCGGGGAGGTGGATGGGCGTATAAATCCCTGGCGGAGCACCTCTTGAATGTATTCCTCCATCGCCTTTTGTTCCGGGACGGACAGAGGGTAAATGCGACCCTTGGGCAGTTTAGCGTCGGGCAGGAGATCCACCGCACAGTCCCATGATCAGTGTGGGGCAGTTTTGTTGCTGCAGCTTTGCTGATCACGTCCTGGTAATCCCTATACTCTCCTGGGAGTTCCACTTTGGTGCACTGCTGGTGCAGGTTTTCGATGCTTGTAGATCCCAGGAGGGCTGTTTTGGGAGCCGGGAGTGCTTTCATGCAATCACAAAGGCAGTAATTGCTCCATTGATTGATACTTCCCGTGCTCCAACAGATGTTGGGATGGTGCAGCACCAGCCAGGCGCCCCAGGATCGACATCCACTCTGGACTCCTCCAGCACTAGGAGTGAGAGTGTCTCCTCATGCAGGCAGCCAATGCAGAGAGTCAGTTCGGGGTTAACCACTGCACCAGTCCGTGACCTGGCGGCTTTCCTTGGATCGGCTTTTCGTTTATAAAATAATAGCAGTGTGCTATTGTTATGATAATCATCATGCAAATTACAAGAACATTTGTTATCATTGTAATACAGACTGTATTAATTAATTCCTAATTAATATTGCTAAATTGTTTTTGTTCTAATTTTATTGCTGACTGTGTACTTGTTTTATTGTCTTATATATATTAGTAAGGCATAATGTTTTTTGTCTTATTGTAAGTGTTATGTAATGAATGGAAAGCAAAGTATATATAGGCTGATTAACCCATAATTTCATTTGTCTAATTCCTCTGTGATTTTTCCAGAGGAAACATCCATCTAAGTTTGATCAGTACCATGACATCATAACAGCAGTCGTCACCGAGAAGCCCACAGCCACACCAAACAAACTCTCAGCAAGTAAACAAGCCAAGTTACCAGATATGATGTTAGCTGCTACGTGTTTTAGTATCTTAGTAAAAACACATTATGAGTAAGAAGACTTACAACTTTATTTGTGTGATGCTGTTTCATTTATTTATTTATTTATTTATTTATTTTGAATATGTTTAGTGGTGTTGTTCTGTGATTCATATATAAACCA